>NC_061831.1:16884594-16887094 GCF_019202785.1 Penaeus chinensis
ATTAGCAATAATAACCTATCTGTCCTTTCGTCTCTCATTTTTCATCCGTCATAATCATAAAAAAACAAGAAAAATACACAAGGACACAGAGTCACGCCCACGCCCGAGACACGCCCAAAGCGCTTATCACTTCCAACCTTCATCAAGTCCAGGAAATGCACACGTGGACGTCACTCACTAAATCAGGTCTGTGTAGGGAAGGAGGGCTGTTTCGTTGTTTATTTGTGTGTGTTTGTTAGTGTTTGTGAGATAGAAAGGGGGGTGATAGAGGTGGGGAGAAAAGAGAAAGTGAAAAAAAGAATAGAGAGAGGGGAGAAGGAAGAGGAAGAGAAGAGAGTAAAGAGGAAGAAGCAAAAAAGGACATACTAATATTTGTTTCCCAGTTGGCAACATTATTTTGCATCCTTACTTTTTACCTATTGGATTACATGCAACCTGTTCCTCATTCTGTCCATGAAAACTCCGAAAATCCTGGAGTGATTTAATAACTAAACTTACGTGAACAATGTCAGACTTAATACAAATATTTATTTTCTCTATTCCTCATGCTTCCTTCACTCTTTTCTTTCTTTTGCTTCTTTCATCTATTCATCTGTTTTTCCTGATTTGCCTTTCTAATCTATTTTGTTATCCTCATATCTCCTCATCCGGATTTCTAATTGCATTTTCTAAATCCTATACTTCTTCCTTTCATCTCTCTTTCCTCCTGTTTTTCCCGCACATATTTGTTTAAACCTTTACCTTCGTTTTTCCATCTTTACTGTTTCTATTTCTACGTTTGCCTTTATTTTTTTTTTTTTTTTTTACATTTAGTCTAATCTGATTATCTTTTTACCTTTACCTTTATCTTACTATATAATACATTCAATCTTAATCAATAGACAATAAATGACGTAACAACAGACGACGTAGCAATAGAGATAATAGATAACATAGTAATAATTAAGAAACTACCTAACAGCCTTCCCTCATCAAACGCGAAAAACTGTTTGATTCCACCAGTCTGTTCAATTTACATGTCACGTAAACAGCGGAGGTAAATACACTGGATTTCAATCGTTTTTAACGCTATTTGTTCTGTCAGTGTGGCGTAAAAACATAGGTGGTAATGGAGGACGAGGAAGAGGAGGAGGAAAGGGAAAGAATGAGAGGGAACGGGGTGTGTGTGTGTGTGTGTGTGTGCGTGTGTGTGTGTGTGTGTGTGTGTGTGTGTGTGTGTGTGTGTGTGTGTGTGTGTGTGTGTGTGTGCGTGCGTGCGTGCGTGCGTGCGTGCGTGTGTGGATGTGCGTGTGCGTAGGCGCGGGCGCGGGTGTATGAATGTGCGTGAATGTGTGTGTGTGTGTGTGTGTGTGTGTGTGTGTGTGTGTGTGTGTGTGTGTGTGTGTGTGGATGTGCGTGTGCGAGGGCACGGGCGGGGGTGTATGAATGTGTTTTTTATTTACCTTGCCTGTGTCTAAGTTCTATCGTTGTGTAAAGACAGGATTAGGGAGAAAAGGAGGGGAGAGGAAAAGCAAAAGAAGAGGGTGAATAGATAACATAAGAAATAAGATAAAAAAAAAAAAAAAAAAAAAAAGGAAACGCGTAAAATAACAAGAAATCTATTAAAAATGCAAAAATGTTTAAAGACGAGGGAAAAAATCGAAGAAACCCCATCTTCCCACACCTCAAAATATCTCTCGCGGCTGTGAATGCGAATGAGAGGAAAGGGGGGGAGGGAGAGAGGAGGGGGAGGAGGAAAAGGAAGAGGAAGAGGAGGAGGGGAAGAGGGGAGGAGGAGGAGGTGGAGGAGGGGGAAGGGAGGAGGAGAAGAGGGGAGGAGGAGGAGGAGGGGAAGAGGGGAGGAGGAGGAGGAGGAGGGGGAAGGGAGGAGAAAGAGGAGGAGGAGGAGGAGGGGAGGAGAAAGAGGAGGAGTTGGAGGAGGGGAACGGGAAAAGAGGAGTAGGAGAGCAAGAAGGGGAAGGAGGAGGCACTACCGGTTGTGGTGGGGGATGGAGGTAGTGGGGATGTTATGGGGATGCTGCGTGGTGGGCCGTGCTTAGGGAAAGGGGAGGTAAGGGATGGCTAGGGGATAGAAGATCACGAGGAAGGGGGTAGGGTACGGTTCGGGGAAGGGGAGGGGCCTCAACCTCCGCCCATCCCCCTACCACCACCCACCTACCCCACTTTCGTGACGTGCCTGCCTTCGCTTCTGTCGGGGAACACGTGGCGAGCCGCTTCTTTCCTTTGCAGTTTCTTTGGTAATTCTATCGTTCGTGTTCAGGTTTTTCCTTTTTTTCGCTTTACTCAAATTTCTTTCTCTATTTTTGTGTCTCGGCTTGTGCTTGTATTTTCTTTGCGTTTCCGTGTTTACATATAGCCCTTGCGTGTGTGGCACCCATTTCATGAGACACATAAACAAATAGATATAAACCTCCTGGCGTAACTTCAAAGTCAACTCTAGAGCTTTTCGGGAAAAAAAAAATAGATAAATAAAAAAGGGCAGCCACGGAAGACCCAAATC
>NC_061831.1:16892094-16894594 GCF_019202785.1 Penaeus chinensis
GCTGGCTGGCTGGCTGGCTGGCTGGCTGGCTGGCTGGCTGGCTGGCTGGCTGGCTGTCTGGCTGTCTCTCTCGTTTTCTTTCTCATTATCTCGCTCTCTCTTCCTTTCCCTCACTCTCGCCCACTCAATTAGTGTGACAATCTCCCCTGGGTACACATTCGACGACTGTGTATACAAGCGGCAAACATTTTTTTTTTCTTCTTTTATCTCCTTTCACTCCCTCCCCTCTCCTCTTTCCGCCCCCTTCTTTTATCTGTTACACCTAAAAAGGCTTGTTTCCTCTGAACAGTACATAACCCAACGCCCCCGCCCATTCCACCTCAAACACAAAGAATTCCTCCCTCATTTCCCCCTCACATTAGTCCGAAATTCTCGAGAGTCCCTCCTCGTCAAGAAGGGAGAAGAAGTGGGGTAGGGGGGAGGAGAGGACAGATGAGAGGGATGAGAAGAAGGATGAACAGGAAGAAAATGAGGAAAAGGGAGAAGAAGGGGGATGAAGATGGTAGAAATGATGCTAGAGATGGAAAAGATGAACCAATTTCAGAGAAAAGGGGCTAGTCTGAAACATGAAATACAATCTCCTGCCCCCTTCTATCTAAACCCATAACCCCACCCACCCCCACCCTACTCCCTTCTCTAAACTACCCTTATCTCCCAAATCTAAGTATCGCGAGTAACTAACCTAGACTATCTTTCGGAACATCGTAGACAAGCAGGTTTCATAATAGGCGGAGAGAGAAGGGTCAAGGAAGGTTCCGAGGAATTAGGACGGGGCAATCGGTGTCAGATGGCGGAGCGACTCAGCTGGCGTAAAACAAGGAGTGGTGAGATGGCAGAGGCTGTCAAGTCTGATTCAGCTGAGTGGGAAGGAGTCACATGATATGGTCGCTGAAACACCAGGGACCTCATAGAGTTTGAGTCAAGAGGGATGAGATGATGGATTCGGGCTGCTGCGGTGAGGTGTGATGGCGGAGGGGTCGAATCAATTGGTAGTGGGGTCAGGAAAGCTCACATGAGTCGGTGGAAGGGTTAGGAGACGTCGGGAAAGTGGACGATAGAGTCAGAAGTCGCATAATTTGTTGTACATGAGTGGGTGGTGGAGCCAGGAAAGATCACATGAGTGAGTGGAGAGATCAGAAAAGATCACATGAGTGGGTGGGGAGATCAGTAAAGATCACATGCGTGGGTGGAGTCAGGAAAGATCACATGAGTGGGTGGTGGAGTCAGGAAAGATCACATGAGTGGGTGGTGGAGTCAGGAAAGATCACATGAGTGGGTGGAGAGGTCAGAAGAGGTCACATAAGAGGGTGGTAAGGGTACACGTGTGGACAGGTGGGGAGGGGAGGTATTGATGGGTGCGTGAACCCTCCACGGCTACATAATTGGAGGGTTGCTGAGGCCTGCCCTGTGTGGTGTAGACGCACGACGGGAGGGAACACGGTGCGTGCATGAGAGGATGAAAGATTCAGGACGTAGCAGAGAGGGAGAATACTGAAGAAAGAGAAGGAACGGGGAAACAGGGAAGTAAAGAGTGAGAGGGTAAGGTAGAAAGAGGGAGTTAGGATAAGAAAGAAAGGGGGAGACAGTGACGAGGAAAATAAAATAGTGAAAGGAGGCAAAGAGAAACGATGGAGTAGGAGAGAGTCAAAGAAAACAGTTGAGAGACAAAAAGGGGGGAAAGGGGGAAGAGAGAGGGGGTATTGGGAGAGAGAATAAGAGAAGGATAAAACCGACAAAGCCAAACGAAAGTTTAATTATGCAAATATTCGGCATAAGTCAAATTCATTCTGAGTATTTGGCAACGTCATGCCCGAAAGGCAACAATCAGCTTAATCATCAAATGCAATAACCCGCTAAATGACTCAGTTTACATAGACTTAACCTCCTCTAACTTGATTACAATGTTGGGGCAGCTTATATTCCTTGAGGTTGCGGAGTAATTTTATTGCATTGCAGATAATGAATGCCATGAGCATTCCAGTAATTCCGATTATGCCTTTGTGAACGTGTAGTAATCTCATACTTTCATTTAAATACATACATATACATATACATATATGTGTGTGTGTATGAATATATTTATTCGTTTGTCTCTATATCACACACACACACACATACACACACACACACACACACACACACACACACACACACACACACACACACACACACGAACATACACACACACATATATATAATATATAGAGATAGAGAGAGAGAGAGAAACAAACACGCAGTGCTAATGTAATGCGAACCATAGTGCGACTAAACGACCACCAAGTTCAAAAGCCTGCTTGAGGAAAGCAAGACATTGCGACGCGTAATGGATTCCTCCGCGGGCCCGACGAGGCGATGGAGCCCAGACTCTAAAGCCAGGGAGCGGAAGAGGAAGTACTGGAGGGCTACAGTACAAGGTCAGAGGGGCGGGGCGGGGCGGAGGGCCAGATGTCGGGTGGCGGCGATACGCGGGGAGGAGAGAGAGGGCCCCTGGCTAAGCTGA
>NC_061831.1:16897094-16909594 GCF_019202785.1 Penaeus chinensis
CTTCTGTAACTTCCTAACACTGAACTAAAGTCACTAGATAAAGTTTGCATTTCGTCTCAGGACGGCGATATAAAAGCTATATTTTGCGGGTCTTCATCATGTCGACTGACAACAATCTCGTGTCATTCTCAAAAAATGAGCTGTCATATTATGGCTTCCGCTGCCAAATTCTTCTTTCTTTATTTTCGAGGCCTTTAGTTTTATTCTTGCCTCTTTCATCCTTTTCACTCTTACCTCTCCCACTTTTTTTCGCTTTTTCTTTTATTACTATGATGTATATTTCTCCTCTGTCACTCTGTACCCTTTTATTCGCCCTCTTCCTCTCTCACTCCCATTCCTATTCCCTCTTATTCTACTTCCCTTCTCCCTCTCGCTCTCCCTTTCCCCCTCCCTTCTCTTTCCCTTTTTCTCTATCTCTCCTCCCACTCCATGAGTTCCCGTGCATCTATATTGATGGTTTTGTATACATACACTCATATTCGAGCCCAACTAAAGCTTATTCTGCAAAGTCACCTTTCAAAAAGAGATGAACATAGGCCTATTTAATGGAAATGTAACAGCGCAGCAGCATTTTGGACAGAACGTGTAAATCTATGTGATATATTTATTCACTGTAAATATCCGATAAAGATCCGACTGTCCCAAGGTATTTTCAAGGAGAATGCTAATTTTCGTTTCCTTGGTGTCCCATGAAGTTAATAAATAAGAAATGAGAAATATAAGGCAAGATGGGATCAGTTAGAAACTCTAATTTCATTGATGTATATAATTTACATTCGATGCAAAACTAATTTCTTGATACTTATTATGCATGTTGATGCAGCATGTAATTCCCATGAAACCGGTTTTAACACTGATAGATAAATTATTTTTGATATCACACGTTTCTGTTACAATCAGCATTCCAATCTTCTTGAAAAGGAATAAATTCATAATGGCTGCTATTTTCGCTATCGGTATGACCAACACAGCCAACGAATCTATCGCTTTTAAATTATTAGTATTTATACGCATGCCATTATGCAAATGACAAACTAAAGTGAAACACGCTGGGCGAACACCGCAGAGTTGTGTGCAATAATGCAAGTGACGGCAACCATTACCGGCCTGTCATAGCACTGGCCTGGTGGGCGCACATTCCCCTGCCCTTGCCACATCTTCCTCATTCTTAACAGATTCTTTGTGGTTCTTTTTTTCAAATTCTGTGGGTTTTTTTTTTCTGGTTGTGCGGGGTAGAGTAAAATACACGCATGGCAAGAGAGACGACAAACACGGATGGAGACGAGGAAAAGGTGAGGAAGATAGAAACAAAAGGCGGCCAAGAGTGGGGGTATAGATTATTATAAGTCAAAATTTATACATACATGAAATTAAATCCACGAAAGAATGAGACAGAGTCAGAGTAACAATGAAAGAATAAATAACAGACAATAAAGATAAAGTTTAAAATGCGTTGCTTCATCTTTTTATGGATAAAAAAAAGAGAAAGTATCAAGACCGCGACCAATATTAAGAAAACTGATTACATATATTTTCAAAGGTGGATTACTCTACCAAAAATCATTGCTAAAGATAAATAAATAAAATAGAAAAACAGAGAAAAAATAATTATACTGCATAGTGGTCTAAGTGCGGAGAAATAAACATGAATATACAATATAACAATACACATAAGACCCCATGAAATATATTGTAATACATCACCAAGTAGATAGTATTGACAGAAAAAAATCACACAAATCAAAGAGGAGATCAATAATATCCTAATTCACGTGGAAGCCACACGAGTCCCATTAACCCGTTTGCTGGAAATTATCAACTTTCACTTGGCACTTGTATTGTTAATAATCTCCTTTGACAATATTCCATGCACAATTTCGTTTGATAATAGTATTATCTGCAGTTTGTGCCTGACACTTGCATTACCAACAACTTTGTTTAATAAAAGTATTATCAACAGTTCTGCTTGATGTCAGTATTATGGGCAATTTCCGCTTAACCTCCTATATCAATAATGTGCATTATCAATATCTAAAACTATCATAAATTATTTCGTCTGGTGAGAGCAATGTCAACGATTTCCACACGTTAATACCATTCCAACACCATTGCCTTCTGGTCGCCAAATTGCAAAACTCTCGATGACTGTCTTCCCCGTAGAAAACGTTGGCATCTGAAAGAGACTCTTAAAAAGAGCACAGTCTTAGTCAACCTTATAGTCAAATTTGGTAAAGGTGGGCAGACTGAATAGAAGTTGAACATTATTATATGAATTTTCATACTGTTATCTCCTCCATCTTCAGAGTCAGGGTACGGCCCTGGACAGCGTTGCGCATTCGTCAGTTCTAATCTCTAGTTTATATCTGAACGAAGGGATTTATGGCCTGCTACTCAGAATGGTCGGGGACAGGAATAAAGCATAAAGAGAGGCATAAATCAGAAGAAAATTTACTGAGAATTTATCGATCACTGTTTGCTCAAGTCTTCACAATGTTTCTGTACAAAACAGTAGATATCATGGAATAAAATTATCTACGTTACTCATAAATGGGTAGATGGCTACGTGTCTGGTGAGAAATACAGATGGTAGAGAGAAAAACAATAAATTTTAAAAAGATGGGTATACAAAATAAAAGATAAAACATAGGTACTAGGTAATACATATAGAAAGAAAAGATATCAATAGATAGATTATTAGATAAGACAGATATATATAATGATACAAATACATTGTGTATACATATACTTGTATATATACATATATACGTGTACACATAGGTGTACATATATGTGTATATACATGTATATATACGTATATATACATATATACATTCCTGTGTATACATACATATGTATATACATATATATACCTATACATACATATATACATAGAAATATACATACATATATACATATGTACACACAATATATAGAGATATGTACAAATATATATACATATATTATATATACATATATACCTATGTACATTCAATGTATAGATATATATTTACATATATATATATATATATATATATACATATATTATATGTACATATATACATATGTATATATACATATATATGCATACATATAAATATATACAGACTTATCATATACATATATAAATATATAAAAGTATATATATACATACATGCATGCATACATACATTCATACATATAAGAATGTATACATATATTCATACATACATACTTATATACATGCATACATGAATATACTGATAAACACATAAATATATGTACATGTACATGTGTGTGCGCAGGGTGTGTGTGCGGTGTGTGCGTATATGTGTGTGTGTGTGTGTGTGTGTGTGTGTGTGTGTGTGTGTGTGTGTGTGTGTGTGTGTGTGTGTGTGTAAACGAATTTAAAACACAAAACATTTTTTTATAATTAAATGCCCCTTAGTCCTTCCCTAATTATTTACGCTTAGAAACCTCTGTAGAAAGAAAGAAATGCCAAGCCTCTCGACTCACAAAGAAGAAATGCAATGGGTCTAAATTTTCTAGGCCTAAAATTACTTGTCTTTTTATTGGTAACATGTCCTCAAGGTTACATTACTGTTTTTTCATATATAACTACACGAACAATTATTCACATATATATATATATGTGCGTGTGTGTGTGTGTGTGTGTGTGATATATGCACACACACACACACACACACACACACACACACACACACACACGGTTTGAAGAGCAAATCTTATGTCGACCGTTCGATAAGATCAAGTGGACTTCCCTTCCACAGCAAAATCAATCCGTCGGCAAAAAGAGAAAATCTCATCAATCCGTGGGCGTGGGCGTCAGAGAGAGAGGTTAAAAGGTCTGATAACGAGCTTTCTGACCACTCCGTTTAATGGCAGTGTTATAACGGTCGTCTTCTGGAAAGCGATCATCTATATTGAAGACAGCTTAAGACAAGACAGGAGAGATTAGTTGACTGATTGATTAATTTGACTGAGTGACTAATTGCCTGGCACGTCTGGTGACTAATTGGCTGATTAACTGACTGGGGGATAGTTGTTTGAGCGACGAATAAATGTAAATAAGATATTTTCTTGTAAATGAGATCGCGTATAATGTAAAGGCTTGAAAGATCTCATTAATAATTTCTCGAGCGTATCAGGCCAGCTTATCTATTGTCCACTGCGGTAGACAAAGAAAAAAATATGAAGGTCTCTATTATTTACAGGAATCATATTTCTTTTCTTTCTTACTTATTTCTGTGTCAACACTTTATTCGCTTTGTTTTTACTCCTTTTGCGCAGTGTTGCAATATTAAATGCAGATGGTGTGTACTTGCTCATGTACTTTTACACGCAAACTCTACTTCCCTTGTTCGGACTGCTCTCATTCCCATATTTTCCCCTGTACTTCCCTTCCCATTCTCTTCTCTCGTTTCTTTTCTCTCGTTATTCCCTTCCCATACCTATCAGATTTTCTTTCTTTCTCATATTCCTCTATATATTTCTCCCCTCCCTGTTTTCCTACTTTATTTTACAATCTCTCCTTTGGTTCCTATTCCCTTTCTCCTCCTCTGCCCTCCCCCTTAATCTCGTGATATAGTTCACTTCCTCCTCCAATCTCCCCAAAGGTGTGTTCACTGATTCCATTCGGCCTGTCACAAACACTGGCACCGTCAGATATCGTTTACTCCAAGCAGCTGGAACGTTCAACGTAGACAGCTGTATATATCTAGGTATCTGTGTGTGTGTGTGTATATATATATTTATTTATATACATATATATATACATATATATATATATATATGTATATTCATATACATATATACGTGTATATATACATACATATATGTACATATATACGCATTTAGAAAAACATATAGATATTACATAAACGTATATGCACATATATATATACACACATACATACATAAACATAAACATATATATACATACATACACATTTATATATACATACATATAAACATATACATACATACCTACCTACAAACACACACACATATATGTGTATATATATACATACGTACATACATATATATATATGTGTGTGTGTGTGTGTGTTCGTGTTTACACACACACACACACACACACACACACACACATATATACATATATACAAATACATACATACACATTTATATATACTTCATACATATACACATATATATATATATATATATATATATATATATATATACATGCATATAAACACACAGACACATACATATGTGTATATATGTACATGTGTGTGAGTGTGTGTTTACACACACACACACACACACACACACACACACACACACACACACACACACACACACACACACACACAGGCAAAACACTGTATATGCTTTAATTCACATAAAGACCATAGGGTAGATACCTATGGTCATATACTATCTAGATATTGCGTAATGGATCTACTCTCCTTTACCGGAAGCGATTTTAACTGACGATCCATTTGCTTTGCACCACAATGTGTTTGCGTCTAAGTGAATTGAGGACAACAAACCCTTCAGCCCCCTATTTGCACGAAAAGCAGTGCGATTCCTATGCGTGTGGACCTGAATAATGTATGCATTCAAGCGCCCATGTGAACACATGTGAACACAAACATACACACGTACACACGGAAATGTTTAAACTCACACACCCAGAATAAAAGAGTAAGCGAAATATTGTTGCATTATTATTATTACCATTTTATCATTATAAAATATATTATTAGTATTACTTTTTTCATTTAGATTTTAATTATCATTTCGTTATCATTGTTATTATCATTATTATTATGATAATGATTGATATTAGTATATTGATCTTAATGACTTCGATTGCTATTGCAATACCGAGTTAGTACGATTACACTTGACTCTGACCAAGGCTACGAGTATAACTTATTATGATTATCTTTATGATTATGATCATTAGCACTATAATGGTGATAAATATAATTCCAATAATACTGATGACGATGACGATGATGGTGATAGTGGTGGTGGTGGTGATGGTGGTGGTGGTGGTGGTGGTGGTTGTTGTTATGGTGATGGTGATGATGACGATAACAATAAAAGTACCAGTAAAGAATAATTATATTATGATTTTAAAAATTTCACCCACACACCCCCGCCAACTGTCCTCATGAACCAATTTCGATATCCATCGCGGCAATATTGCTCCGTTGGTACAAACGAGGCCTGGGTAGTTCGTAGGCAATTAATCTAAAAGGTCGCAATCACTCATCCATCCACTAAACGCGATCACTATAACACAGGAACAAATGGATTAACATGTGAATTACGGGGACCAGGTACCCTATAGCGGGTATTAGGAGGCCAATGCAACAGGGATGTATTTACGTGTGTCAAGGGTCAGGAGGTTATGCACAAAAAAGGATTAGGGTTAAAGGCAATAATAACTCGTTCTGGACGTTTTTACTTATTTATGTGCGTGTGTACAATCACACACAAGTATAGACATGCATACATACACACATGCATGCATACATGTATACATTCAGAAATACATATTTATACATGTATATATGCATATGCATATATATAAACATATAAACGTGCATATATATATATATATATATATATATATATATATATATATATATATATATGCATTTATAAAGTGGAATATGATCATGTCTTAGAACAGTGATTTCCAAACTTTTTTCGTTCTGTGGTCCCCGACCAATATATATAAGCTCTATGACCCCTTTCAGTGAATGTCATCTTTTCAGATTCAGTTATTACAAGTTATGATCTAGAATATTTTATGAAAAGATTCCAATATACTGACATGTGGCAGATAATCATATGTAGGTACTGTTGGTGCGATACAATGAAGTTTAGTTCGATGTCAAATTTATTCATATTGCTCCATGGCTCCCAGATAGTACCCGTGGCCCTCAGGCTGGGAACACTTGCCTTAGAGGAATGTTCCTGTTTGTAAAAATATATATGCTGATCAACGAAAACAAGTGCATACACATCATAGATTTCATTTCTGCGGTGTGTTATTTACTAACCATGCAACTCTATTTTCAAACTTCAATTATTGGTTTTATCTAGTTTTTCTTGCTGTCGTTTCTATTTTTATCATAGGCGTTCTAAGTTTATGTTTTGAGACTTTTCATTTTAGTAAACTACCACTAAGCTAGAACGACAAAAATACATACATTAAAATAAATTCAAATTCGTCTTGGACCCAGACTAATCCATCTTGTAAGCCCTGGATGGGTGTGATGGCAATATTAAAGCAGTCTGACCTTTCGTCTTCATGCGAAGCGTGTATTCTGATCCTTGATAGGCTATTGAGACAAAGGGGAGAGGACGATGGCTGAAATAGGAAGGTAAAGGTAGATAGACGGGGAGAGTGGGGAGAAGGGTAGATACATCTTAGAAAGAGAGAGAGAGAGAGAAGGAAAGAGACACAGGGAGTGAGAAATATGTGTATGTATATGTGGTATATGTGTATGTGTGTGTATGTGTGTATATATATATATATATATATATATATATATATATATACGTGTGAGCCTATATATGTTTGAATGTGTATGCCTTATTCATAAGAAACAAAAATTAACAGATAAATACAAAGAATAAATAACTAAAAAAAGCAAACCAAAACAAAACTAAGAACATAAACAATGGAAGAAAGAAATGATATCCCTCACAGGAAATGTAACTAGACACTGCCTCTTACCCCTTACCCTCCCCCTTCCGCTCCTACCCCCCACCCCTCCCCATCCCGCCTTGCCTTCATCCCAAGCACAGCATCCCTCGAGAGCATCTCCATGAAGAGAGAGATAGGCTGAGAATTGCACGGCGCAGAAACGAGATGTGGATGATGATAGACAAACACCAAAATTCGAAATTATCATCCTAATTTCCCTCGCCTCTTTATGATTTCCTTCTAGGTTTATAAATCATTATTCGATTCAATATAACAAGGCGGGGGCGAGATAGTTGTTCTCGTTTCCCTCTTCCATGAGATTATTCTATTTTCTTCCATCTAAAAAGGGTATACACAACGGACTATTCCATACTAAAAAGGACTTCTATAAGATTCTTTTCTACTTCAAAGGACTAATGCCGGATTCTTTTATACTTTACAGGATTTATACGCGAATCTTTCACACTATAAAAGACTTGAAGGGTTTTTCAACTCTATAAAACACTTTATGCTAAAGAAAGACCTATACACGACTCTAAATGCAAAGATATCCCGAGAAAATGGGCTACTGGTCGCCGTACATATACGTTCAGCCCTACCAAAGACATTCCTAGCATGGAATTACATGCATAATCACGCAGGTAGTATAATACATACGATTACATCCTTGCCTGACACCTGTACGATTTATGTTACAAAGCAGTCTCGGGTAAGAAAAAAAAAATTCTTTATTGGAGAATTTTAGATTGAGACAAGAAAAAACTGCTTTCCTTTGACATTGTAATTATATAAGTGCGTGCGTGCATGTGCGTGTGTGTGTGTGTGTGTGTGTGTGTGTGTGTGTGCGTGTGTTTGTGTGTGTGTGTGTGTGTGTGCGTGTGGGTGCGTGCGTGCGTGTTTTCGCTAGTATGAATGTATGCTTCTGTGATACGAACGTTTCCTATCGGTAGCCTTTCAAAGGAGATAAAAGAGGTACGGAAAAAATCATATTCTCAACTTCAATTACACGGTGTCTCTCATTAAGAGGTTATTGGTAAAAAAAAAAAAAAAAAAAAAAAAAGTCAGTATGTACGATAAATGAAAATGAAAATAAATATATTTTACGGAAATGGCTGTCAGATGTATATCCACGTATAAGAGAGAGAGAGAGAGAGAGAGAGAGAGAGAGAGTAATGGAGACAGAGAGACGCAGGGGATGGGAGGGAAGGAGAGAATGAAAGAGAAAAACAAAGAAATAGATATATGTTTGGCTTCTTATGTTAAATCATATGCATACATATGATTTAAGAGAGAGATAAAAAAAAAAGAAAAAAGAAACGAAACTGGCAGATAAACAGACAGACAGAATGAAATGAGCGAACGAGAGAATGAGAACAGGCAGGCAAACAAGCTACCTGAGAATATAAACATACGAAAAAATTAATGAATATATAAATATATATACATATATATATATATATATATATATATATATATATATATATATATATATACATGTGTGTGTGTGTGTGTGTGTGCATATACATAAAATTCTCTATATATCACTAAATCATATACCCCACAAACCTTTAAAAAATAATAAAGGTCCGAAGACGCCAGTGCGTGGGCGGAGGCTGTGTTTCCCCCCTGTCGCTCGTCCCCGGAACGCCATCGAGGGGAAGGAGCGCTGTGTAAATCCACCTCCTCGGGGACTGAACATGGGTTCGCCTCTCTCGGGATCAACTCTCTCGTCTTCCATTCATTCCTTTTCTTTCTTTCTCTTTTGATTCTGATTTATTTTGATTTCCTCAGAAGCATAGATAGAGATAGAGAGGAGGAGAGACAAAGATAAACAGTGTGTGTGTGTGTGTGTGTGTGTGTGTGTGTGTGTGTGTGTGTGTGTGTGTGTGTGTGTGTGTGTGTGTGTGTCGGAAGGCTGGACGCATGTGCGTTTGACTATACATGTGCGCCTATGAATAATGGAGACATATGTGATTTACATGAGTGTGCTTTATCTGAAAACACGAAACTGATTCGTCGCGATTTCGTGTTACTGACAGCTTACAGTTCCAAGTCCTCGCTGTCACTTAGACTAATTCTTAATCTGGCTTCCATACAACGCATTCGTTTAATGGAACTTCCTCTCGTGCTCTCGTTCTCCTACCCCTCTTTCTATGTTTCTATGTCCACCTCCGCCTCTCTTTCAGTTCTGTTTTCTCTTTCTTTATGGTTACAAAAAATAACGATGTTGAAATTATATTGTCATTGCAATCATTAATGATCATTTTGATAATGCTAATAGTAATGATAACATTAATTTTATCGATATTGGTAATACTATGGTAATATTAACTGCAATATTAAATGTAATAATGTTAATCATGAAATAAACAAGTATCATCATCTTACGAATATCACAACAAAAAAGTTCCCAAGAATACCCTAGATCAGTGCAAGACCCCGCTGAAGGGAACGGACTCGACTCAAACAGCCCGAACAGCTGAGGGAACCAAAAGGACCCGAGGGGAAAGCAGTTCCATGCATGACTCGGCAAGGTCCTTCGGGCGTTTCCTGTCAGCTGGCGGGGAGAAAACTACCGATAAGACTTTCATGTCGACAGCTGACTTTTATGCGGTGTCAGCCATTGTGGACGAAAGAAAATGGTTATAAACGTGGTAAAACGCGCAGGTAAGAGTGCTGTTATACTACGTTAATTCAACGCTGTGATTTTCATTCTCTCTGCCTCTCGCTCGCTCTCGCTATCATTATTTGTATCATTTTACATTTCTCGATTTGCTCATCTTTTCATATTTATCTTTCTTTCTTTCGATTCTTCAAGCTTTCTATTGTCTACCTCACTTTGTATGCATTTATCTATCAATTTCTCTATATCTTATACATTTGTATCGATAAAATGTTACTTCTACCTTCTTCTTATTCCAAGAAAATCCTACCTAATCTCCTCGGAATTTTCCCATGCGATCGAAGAACAAATGTGCCAGATAAGCAGGGCGCCCAAAGAAAAATCCACCTAATGGAAAATAAAGAGAAAGTTAAAAAGAAAAGATTTAAAAAAAAAAAAAAAAAAAAAAAAAAGTGCAGGTTCATGCACGACGTGACCTTCCTGGGCTGACCTGATTGTGGATCCAGCACAGTTTGTCGATTCTTTTTGCACGAGTGTTATTTAACTCTTTTTCTCCTTTTTCCCCTCTTTTTTAGAATTCCATTTCCTTTGCTTATGATCCTGAGTCTCCTCTTTCTTCTTTCATAAGTATCCTTGTAATCAAATCAGTTTCTAATAAGGAAAATGAATATCAAGATGGACCTTCTGTCTATTCTGATTGCATTCCCTGATTCATTCTCTCTCTCCCTCTCCCTCTCCCTCTCCCTCTCCCTCTCCCTCTCCCTCCCTCTTCTCCCTTTCTCTCTCTTCCTCTCCCTCTCCCTCACCCTCTCCCTTTCCCTCTCCCTTTTCCTTACCAAATAAATCTTCCAACTTTCGAGGTCATAATTAACTTGCATTAGATTCTTAATCAAGAAAGTAAACAGTACCGGCCGCAACACTGAAATTAAAGTTCGTTTTATGTATACAGACTTTCTCGCTGGCAATGTATTTATCTTTCCATGTATTATCAACTTACTGCTTGCGATATACTAAATATATTGTATTTCACCTGAAAGATACATCTCGAAATTTATATAGCATAATATACCGAGCTTCTTATATATATGTTTCAACAATCACACATTAATCAAATAACAACAGGAATCCCACTAACGCATTTATGTTCGTCAAAAGCAAGCAACTTCATAATCACTTCTTTCACACAAATTCCTCAATGTTTCCCTCTTAAACAAGTGTAATTAATATTGTCTCTTAAATCCCGTGCGAGAATTTCTTGGGTAAGGAGGCCATCGCATTAACTCTAACATAATGGGTAAGTCAGTCTTCTTTAAGTTTTTCTGCCCGTCTTGAGGCTCGTTATTTTCGCTTGCTTGCTTGCTTTCGCTCTTATTGCTGCTGTTGTTGAGTTGTTGATGCAGCCAATCTCGTGGTATAAAACATGTATTTACTCTTTTATCATCATTGTTGTCTGATTTATTATTATATATATATATATATATATATATAAGCGTCTTTTAGCTTTTCTTTTCTTTACCATTTTCTCTGTATTCTTTTTCCTTTTCTTACGAGAACTACGCTTCCTCCTTGTAATCAGATCATGTTTCAATATTGTTCATTCGTTTGTGTGTTTTTCTCATCCCCTTTGATAGTATTTTTATTGTTACTCTTATTACTATTAGTATCACTATAATTACTTTTATCATCAGTCTTATTATCATCATTATCATCACTATTATCATAATTGTTACACCAATAATTATATCAATTGCTATTGTAATCATTATCATTATAATCACAACCATCATAATCAGGATCGTTATCAGTGATTACTATAAAAATTATTCCCATAACCAATTATTCAGTAGCACAATAATCAACACCCTTACAAATAAAAAAAGGAAATCATTATTTTTCTAAATCGCCTGAATATCACCTCCACGAATATATATGCTCTAACATACGTCATACTGGTACATGTAGTTTATCATTTTCTTAGTGTGTTAATCATTATCGCGCCGACTGGATGATCAAACGGGTCATTTTCGCGTCTAATTTCGGTTTGTAATTGGAAACCGAATTGGGCACCATATGATGCATGGCGAAGTCTGTGCATGTTTTTGGAACACATGGTTAGCTAGTAATTGTGATACTGATGATGATAAGGATAAGAATAATAATGCTAATAATAATAATAATAATAATAAT
>NC_061831.1:16912094-16919594 GCF_019202785.1 Penaeus chinensis
ATCATCAGCGAAAACAACAACAATAATAATAATAATGATAATAATAACAATAATAATATCATCAGCGAAAACAACAACAATAATAATAATAACAATAATAATATCATCAGCGAAAACAACAACAATAATAATAATAATGATAATAATAACAATAATAATAATAACAATAATAATAATAATAACAATAATAATAATAATAACAATAATAATAATAATGATAATAATAACAATAATAATAATAATAATAATAATGATAATAATAACAATAATAATAATAACAATAATAATAATAATGATAATAATAATGATAATAATAATGATAATAATAACAATAATAATAATAACAATAATAATAATAACAATAATAATATCATCAGCGAAAACAACAACAATAATAATAGTAATAATAATGATAAAGATAAGGAAGATGACAGAAGGAAAAACCATTAAAGAATACCAATAATATTAATGATAACAGCAATAGTAACAAAAAATGGCAATAACAATAATAATATCATCAGCGAAAACAACAACAATAATAATAATAATAACAATAGTATTTAATAACAATATCAATAACAACAGAGAGAGAGAGAGAGGAAAACACATACACAAAGTGAGAAAGAGAAAGAGAGAGAGAATTATCATGTACGTTTCTATTTGCATTATTCAACAAAGCAAGAGTTGTTACACCAGTCTCCATTAAGATTATTGCTCTTAGTAATGGTTCTCACAATGTATATACAAATGGTGGTGGCGGTGGTGGTGATAACCATAACAATAATGGTATAATTATATCAAAATAATAATAATTATTATTATTATAATAATAATAATAATGATAATAATAATGATAATAATAACAATAATAATAATAACTAATAATTATGATAGATAATGATATTGCTAATAAAGATGATGATAATAACAATAACAATAATAATAATAACAAGGATGGTAACGATAAAAAAATGGTGATAATAAAAATGATGATGATAATGATAGAACAACAATAACAACAATAACGGTAATAATATTATTATAATAATGACGCGAAGGATAGTCATAACTGATAATATTAACAATATTGATAATAATGGCAATTATAACAATGAAGATAAGTTGATAAGTAACGATAGTACTGATGGTGATAATGATGATGATAATAAGAAATGATGATACTAATAAAATGAATAATCATAATACTAACTCACTAGATAGATAAATAACCAAAACATAATACACGGCTTGATAAATAGATAACAAAGTTCATGGGAAAGCCAACTGCATGAATAAAATATTTCAATTATTCTCTTTCCCTTTTCAGAATCCACAACAGAGCGGCAAACAAGTAAATAAATATATAATTATGTGTGCGTGCGTGTGTTTATGTGCGTGTTCATAATACGCCTACATTCCCATGTTCAGTGCAGACTCTTTCCTGAAGTGCTTTTAATATTTCAAACACTGTTGCACGATTTTCTGAACTTTGCAAATGACTAAATGCTTCTATTCGTAATGAAGTTCTCAATGAACTGATTAGCCTGTCTGGTTCGTTTGTCAGGAATGTCTGTGTGTAGGTGTAACTTGTGTTCATTGGTGTGTGTGTGTGTGTGTGTGTGCGTGTGCGTGTGCGTGTGCGTGTGCGTGTGCGTGTGTGTGTATAATGTACTGCACTGTAGTGCATTGTACAGTAATGCATTGTCTGTGTATGCGTCTTTTAGAATACATATATTTAGAAATATGTATGTATGTAGTAAGTAGGTCAGTAAGTAGATATGTGAGTGTTCAATCCTACACATGAATACCCAACAGCGTAATACACCCATCTATCAATCTTCCCGCCGACGCACGCACAAACAGATCGCCCATTCCGCAACTAATCAGAAGCATTTCCATGCATGTAGCTCACAATGCTGGATCTACCCGAGTTTACCGAGCCTCCTCCACGCCTGCTAAGTACTGCGCTCTGTTCCCGACGGCCACGGCAGACTTCGGAAGAGCTCATTTCAACTTCCGAGGAGCCGGCACTGATTGCGAGAGCTGATGGGAATGTACAGTTCGGGACGCAGCGACCTTGCTCCTCATCCCCGCTGTCGTATGGAAGCTGAGATGAGCTTTGATTACTCGCAAGTGAGGAAAGTGGGCTTGATTCGTCGTTTGCATGTGCTTTGTTTTGCTTTCCTATTCTTATTCTTCTTAATCTGTTGCTTCTTTTCGTCTTTTTTCTCCTTTTTTTTTTTACTCTACTAGGGTCTCTTCTTGCCCTTCTTCCCATGTTTCTTCGTCTTTTCATTCGTTTCCTTCCTTCTATTATTTTTATATTTCTTTCTCCTTTCCCCCTTTTTCTTCTCCTTTTGCTTTTTCCCTTCTACTCTTCGTCCTATTCGTCTTCTTAACCTTCTCTTCTTTATTTCTAATAATCGTTCTTTGTAGAAATGCGTCTCATTATTTTGCAAAAACAAATGGTAACTGTCTTGAACACACACACACACACACACACACACATGTACACACACACACACACACACACACACGCACACACACACACACACACACACATATATATATATATATATATATATATATATACATATATACTATTTTTACTCTTCTTTATAATTGTTCTACATATCCACATTTACCTGGAAAACATACATACATATACATATACATATACATATGTAAATACATATATATTGCATATATATAAACATACATTTATATAGACATATATATGTAAATACATATATATACATACAATATATATATACATACACACATATACACATATATATATGTAAATACATATATAATGCATATATATATACAGTATATATATATATATACATATACGTACATATATATGCATACATATACACATACATATATACATATATGTACATAAAAATATACATATATACATATAAATATATTCATATATATATGCACATATATATACATAAATACATATCTATATATAGATATATAAACACATATATATATATATATAAATCTGCAAATATATATACATATATACACAATATGCATATATATATACATATATATATAAATTATATATACATATACAGATGCATTATATATACACATATGCATATACATGCATATATATACATATATGCAAATACATGTGTGCGTATACATATACAGATATGTACATGTATACTAAAATATATACAATAATATATACATATATAGACATATATATGAATATACAGATATATATATACATATACATGTAGATACATATACATATACATATATATAAATATAGATATCTATATACATATACATACATTCATAAATGCATTATATATAAATATATACATTATTTGTATGTTTATGGAGGGTGGCATAGCTCAGTGGTATAGCACTGGCTTTACTATCGCAAGGACCGCCCGGACGCCGCCCCTCTCACGCGACTCAGCTGTGAATGAATACTGATATTCTGACGTCAGCATGTTGGGGTCAAAGTCGGGGCGGAAAGGAACTGGCCATCCTACCGCATCACCCCGCGGTTTAGTAAGCATGTTTCTCAGCGAGCATGTCCCCTACATTAACATGGACATGGGACCAACTTTGACTTTGAAATATATATATAGATAGATAGATAGATAGATAGATGTGTATATATAAATATATATATATATATATGTTTATATACATGTATACATACAAATGCATTTGCGTATACATTTCCATCTATATACATGTACATCTATATATACATATATACATACATATGTATACATATATATATATATATATATATATATATATATATATATATATATACAGTATATATGTATACATATGTATGTACCTATATACATATATAATATATATACACACATATTTATATTATATATTCATATACATTATATAAACATATATACAGATGCATACAGACATATATACACATATACATACATATACATAAATAAACATATAGAGATATATACAATTTATATATTACATATATTTATAGGTATATGTTATATATATATATATATATATATATATATATATATATATATATATATATATATATGTATGTATATATTATATATATATACGTTATATATGCATACATATATAAACAGTGTGAGTGTGATAGTGTGTGTGTGTGTGTGTGTGTGCGCGCGTGTGCGTGTGTGTGTGTATGTGTGTATGTTTGTATATGTGTGATATATATACTCATATATATGAATACATACATACATCCATGCATATATACATATGCGTGTGTGTGTGTGTGAGTTGTGTGTGTGTATTGTGTGTGTGTGTCTCTCTCTCTCTCTTTCTCTCTCTCTCTCTCTAATATATATATATATATATATATATATGTGTGTGTGTGTGTGTGTGTGTGTGTGTGTGTGTGTGTGTGTGTGTGTGTGTGTCTGTGTGTGTGTGTGTTCATGTTGAACAAATTGAAAGTAGAACAACGAAGAGAAGTACAGGAAAACACACGAATATGCCGAAGGCCTTTTCTCATTTACTGCTTCATCAGGGCAGGAAAGGTGAAGCCCTGATGAAGCAGTAAATGTGAAAAGGCCTTCGGCATATTCGTGTGTTTTCCTGTACTTCTCTTCGTTGTTCTACTTGCAGTGTGTGTGTGTGTGTGTGTGTGTTGTGTGTATTAATCTATATATATATTTGTAAATTTATATACATACATTCATATATATATATATATATGCATATATGTTAATTTGTATGTATATATACACATACGTATAAATGTATATTTACACACACACACACACACACACACACACACACACACACACACACACACACATACACACACACATAAATATATATATATATATATATATATATATATATATATATATATATATATATATAAATTATATGCCTGTATGTATTCTGCCTCATCTCCCTCTCCCATGACATGCAACATTGCAACCCTAACTTCCAGTTTCCGGCAGTAATTATCTACTAGCTCTAGTGGCAGCGTCACTTGTTCATTCATAATTAAGTTCTGATAAAAGTGCAAACATGAGGACACTTCCTGACGTTTGATATTCGGTTGCAGAGGAAAGCAAGAGGGAGCGAGAAGAAAAAGGAAGTGGGAGAATAAAGGAGTGAGATGGGAGAAGGGAAATGATGATGATGATGATGATGGAAATGGTGATGGTGGTGGTGGTGGTGATGATGATGATGATGATGATGATGATTATGGAAATGGTGATGATGATGGTGGTGGTGGTGATGATGATGATGATGATGATGATGATGATTATGGAAATGGTGATGATGATGGTGGTGGTGGTGGTGGTGGTGATGATGATGATGATGATGATGATGATGATGATGATTATGGAAATGGTGATGATGATGGTGGTGGTGGTGGTGGTGGTGATGATGATGATGATGATGATTATGGAAATGGTGATGATGATGGTGGTGGTGGTAGTGGTGGTGGTGGTGGTGATGATGATGATGATGATGATTATGATGATGATGATGATGATGAGGAGGAGGAGGAGGAGGAGGAGGAGGATGGTGATGAGGTCTCATTATAAGGATGATGAAGAAGTGACGGTGTTGGTGGATAAATAAGATGATGTTAGTTAGGATGATGATCATCACCATCATATCCACCTCCTAATCATTGGTATAAGGACTAAGAAAAATACAAACAACAAAAATCAATGAAGAAATAAGATGAAAAAAAACAAAAAAAAAACACGAAAGGTGAAGCGAAAAAGAAAACGTAAGACTAGAACCACGACACCTTCGCCACACCTTTGTCGTCCCTAATCATCATTATTATTGATGTTACGACGCCCGGAACTGCGAGACAAATACGAGCAACAGCTGAGCGTGACTCCGATCCGGCTTTATCATCACGAACGAGGGAATGACAGAGAGAGAGAGAGAGAGAGAGAGAGAGAGAGAGAGAGAGAGAGAGAGAAGGATGAGAGTAGGGTAAAAAAAAAAAAAAAGGAAGGGAGAGAAAAAGAGTATCAAACAGACAAACAAGAGGAAAAAAGTAAAAAAAAAAAAAAAACGAAAAAAAGTCACACAAACATATCAACAAATCTTTTCCTTCCTCATGTACCTTTTCCTGACCCCGTCCCTCTCTCAACTTCGCCTTCTCATCAAACTTTTGAGTTTATTCAAGTAGTAAACAGAGTACACACTAATAAACGTCATTTATCACAGCAGCCATGGGAGCTTTTTGGTAAAGTAGTTTCATTTTTCAGATATGTAGGTTATAGCGTATATATGCTTTAACTTATAAGTACACAATCTAAATGCAAATTCTTACATATATGCGAGAAAAATACCAATCTGTGCACATGAATTCAAGCATTTTTTGCCATCACACATCTGACCAATATGCATGGATACTGTACATTCATTCATGCATGCATCCACTCCAGTAACATATGCTAGCATGTACGCATTCAGGGACAAGTGTATTCAGATGTAAATACTTTATAACCCAGGCTATCTTTCTGCGTGTAAATAACCGCGTTGAATGTGGAAAAAATGGCAATGCTAAAACATATAGATAAATAAATGCTCATATAAATAATAAAAAGACCACGCTGTATACTAGTCCATTGGGTAAATACAGAGTAATAGCAGTAACAAAAGCATAGATACAAACGGTTAAATGCACACAAACAAAAATCAACGAAAAACGCTTAAGCACACAAAACAAATACACAGACATTGCTTCATGGATACGTACACGCACACAAAAAGTCAAACAATCGAGCAAATACATGTATATATACAAAGACTTAACAAGTAAACACATGTACAAGGACATACTGCGGATACACACGATTGTTTAGCTGAGGAAGTAGAGAGTTGAGACTGAGTGAGGCGGTTATGATTACGTGTATAACAATCCACTACGTCTGGATAAACAGGAGGAGGGGAGGTGGAAGACAATATTCCATTGTTCTTTTTATGTGCATGTGTGTGCGTGTGTGTCTATGTTTGTATCTATGTCTCTGTCTCTTCGTCTCATTGTATTTGTCTGTTTGTATCTCTCTCTTCACATTAAATTTTCTATTTCTCCCTATCTGTCTCTCTTTCTATCTATATGTGTATGTGTGTGTGCGTGTGCCCCCCCCCCCCCCCCTCTCTCTCTCTCTCTCTCTCTCTCTCTCTCTCTCTCTCTCTCTCTCTCTCTCTCTCTCTCTCTCTCTCTCTCTCTCTCTCTCTCTCTTGTTCCCTCATTCTCTCACCAGCCATCTTTTTTATCTCTCTTTCCTTCATGTTGCAGACACATTATCTATTTTGAATTATAAATATTCAAACATAAAAAGACATACATCATACATAAAGTATCCCCCTATAAACATTCTTGCAAGCATTACCATCATGCAATACCTCATTAGAACACCAGGAAGAGAAAATACCTGCCGAAAATAATACAAGATCTTGAAAGCACAGGGGAAAGGGGGGGGGGGGCACAGGAAGATGGGAGGGAGA
>NC_061831.1:16927094-16932094 GCF_019202785.1 Penaeus chinensis
ATATCAAATAATTGGTGTTACAAATATTCGTTCTAGTTTTATATTTGAGAATCTAAGGAGAGAAAACAATGATTATGTTTTTCATTAATCAAAGTTCTAATTCCTGTTTCTCCGGTTTTAGTACCAACTTATATACTGAAAATGTTGTTTTCTTTAATCAGTAACATTAGTAAGATCATACACAATACCGTAGCTAAACATCATAACATTCACACCATAACATTCTGCGGTGTTATACAATGATAAAAGCAGTTACAAGTTCAGCATGAAAATGCTGTTACACAACAGAATATATTTCGTTGTAAAATCCCAGCATATTAATCCTGTTTACAATACAAATAGTAATGAAATGCTAACAATGATGTCCTGAAACCAGACTAATATTGTCCTGTGACGGTGAAATATCAAGCAGAATTAAAATGTAATACAATGAGAAAAAATACATACTTAAACTAATTTGACAGGAATGGTATTAATATGGAAAATAATATCATCACAAACTCTGTCAGAATAAATATTTCAAGAGTTTCAAAACTATAAAACGCAAGTAATTTGAAATATTTTCTAAAAAAATTATAAGTAAATTTATTTTGAGAATTCTTGCTAATTCAACGATAAAGTATTTTCTCGATAATGTGCGTGTGTTGCAAGTAACCTGTAGGAAGCTATAGTGAAAGTACTTTGGTCATAATCGTGATCAAGATGATCAAAACACTAATTATACACCCTGCCTTATAAAACAATTCGTTCTCATGCATAACTACCTTTCAACAGGATACATGAACAGTGAACACTTGAGCAAACATCAAGGAAATGATGAATGAATAACAGTTTGAACATGATTACTTCTAAATACTAAATTCCGAGAGCTGGATGAGAGATGAGACCAGTAACTGCATGCTGCATAAATTTGCAAATTGCATTCAGTATGCATGTATCGTTTTTAGGTAGGGGATTAACATACCCGAAGTCCTATTAATCATTCTAACTGATCAATGTTGGTCAGATAATACTTTAATGAAAACCATTGCACGAGTTTATTTTTTTCTTTCTTTTTTTATTCTTGTATTATTCATCTGAGTAATGTATATTTTTTTTTATGTAGAAAAGCACAAAAGGGAAATTAAATCAAGAAACAGTGTACTACGAAGATGATAATGATGAATAAGGATAAACAAAGAAAAAAATAACATGAATAGTGAGTTGATGCTACAAACGCGTACAAATTCTAAAGTATACTGATCAACAAAAGTGATGATCATAAAAGACCTGAGCTAACTAGAACTTTATTTGAACATCTAAACTATTTCAAAAGTGAAGGTTATACTATACACTTTAATATTTTCCGTACGGACTTTAGTGTGGGGATCCAAGCTAGATTATTGCCTTAGTGGTTTGTTTTGGTGGTAGTTGAGGTCAGTTCTCTTTGGTATGTTGGGAGAAGTTCGAATCTTTTTCAGGGAAGGTAGCTGCCTATCAAGATTATTCACGCGCTGATGAATGGTAATACATGCACCGAAGAGAGTGGCAACTTTGATGTAATGTTTATTTTAGTAGCAGTGCTAGTTACTGTAGTAGCAGTGACGGGAGCAACATTGAAAATATATTTATAAATACCGATAGTACTGCTAGTATTACTGGTAGCAGTTGTTGTAATAGTAGTGGTAATACTATCACCTTGCTGCTGCTGTATAATTGGTAGTAGGAATAATGGCACTAGAGGTAGGGGTAAACGTAGTAAGCCTATTCAGTAGAGAAAGCCATCAGATCGAGGCGTTCCGGATGGAAACTTCCTTCAGTGAGCCAAAGCCAATGGCAATGATTGATTTACTGACACGGACAAGTCGACGATGCTCCTCTTGAATGTAGAATTACCTCATTGACGTCATCCTCCCCCTCCCAGTCTCCCGATCACCCCCACCTCCTTCCTCCCACACACTTTCAGAGAATGTAAACAATATACGAAGAGACTTGGGAGGAATAATGGAAGAGTTATTTTAATACTGCAATTGCATATTGTACGAAAATAGAGAGTGCTGACAGAGAACTATACTCCTGTCTTGCCTGTGCCTTGTGATCTACATGTTTACCGTTTGCTATGATGTATTTTTGATAACAGTAATGATAAAATATAATGTCACAGAATTAATAAGCATAAAGCTTTTGGAAGACTATTGACAAAAAAAACAGCTATACAAGAGAGATAACCATGAATGACCAAGTTGGTGATAACCATTATTATCTCTATAATTGTTAATGTTTATCATGACTTTATATAATTATCATTTTCAAGTTGTTGGTTTCAGCATCATTATTCTTACCGAAAAACACGAATATTTTCGCAAGCTATAAAGCAATGTCAGTAAATCCAAACGGTTGCAAATAAATTGATGAATAGTTTTTAAAAAAACCTAGCAAATCAAGTAACTTAGAAGTGAAAAATGGAGAAAGATACAGAAATATATGTGTGTGAGAGAGAGAGAGAGAGAGAGAGAGGGAGAGAGAGAGAGAGAGAGAGAGAGAGAGAGAGAGAGAGAGAGAGAGAAAAAAAAGGAGAGAGAGAGAGAGAGAGAGAGAAAGAGGGAGAGAGTTAAAGTAAGTGAGTTGTACCTGAGATGATTCAACAAATCTTATCCCACGGGCGAAGCATACAGTGAGATGTTCTTCAACACTTGATGGCCCTTTCCCCTCACCTTTGTAATTCAGAATTCATGTAAATTTATACTCAAGGCCATTGAATTGAAATACGCTTTAACATTTCTCTACTTCCAACACACTAAAGACGAACTGCTGATCCAAGTTTTCTTGAATGCCCTTTATGGAAGAACTTAATGTATTCAGTGGCCTGAGAAAAGGTGAAACTTGACGTGAATTTAGGGATGCTGTTTTACTATCATTGGTGTATAAATTGAATTGGATATTTATACTGTTTGTTTAGGTTTTGCGATACTTTCCATCACGTGAGATCCGTTTTAGAACCCTGAAGAAGGCTAGTAATTTAGATGCGAGTTCAATATCCTATCAGAATTATCTTTGAAAAGTGTGAAACTAAAAGACTTGGCTTGGAATTTCAAAGGCGTGTCTAAGGAGTGGAGAAGAGCTGCAGGTGTTGAGAGCTGTAGCACTTTGCCGTTGTCTTCGAGCAGATGTGGATCGTGGATCGCGCACACACGGACGCACACTCATACTCACATACACAGTCCCACACATAAACATACACATTCACGCACGCATACACACACTCACATACACAATCACTTACGTACACTTACACATACATACACACACTCACACACACGCACATCTAGTAGGCGGGTGAGAAATAGCGAAAAGCACATTGGTACACACCATGCACACACACAAGCACGGGTATATATACACAAAAAATAAATATATTCCATTGCGCCTGATTGTATCGTTCCCAATAAATAGACAAATCAGATCGGACTTTAAATTGTCAAAAATGGAGGTAATTGAATTGCTATATTCGTGTGTTTAGTTGTGAATTTATAAAGTATTTGCTACGGAAATGGTAATAAAGAACGTTTGTTAGGTAAGAAAGATCAGTCAAGTCGGTTTAAAACACGAGTTTGAAAAAAAATAAACTATATACTGCAAGACACGTATTTGATGTTTCAGTATCAAAACACCAGAACAAAGATTACGGAAGACCTGGAATTATACTGCAATGTGGACTTTAATGACGAAATATCTATTACATAAATTTACAATATGAGGTTATTTTCTTTCTTACCTTTTTTAAAAAGTGAAACCTGGCCTCGACAAACCCAAAATCCAGCGCCAACACGATTTTACTCCCGGGGCCATTCTGCTATGTGTGTGTGTGTGTGTGTGTGTGTGTATGTGTGTGTGTGTGTGTGTGTGTGTGTGTGTGTGTGTGTGTGTGTGTGTGTGTATGTGTGTGTGTGTGTGTGTGTGTGTGTGTGCGTGCGTGCGTGTGTGTGTGCGCGCTATTTCCTAACTCCCCTATCCTCCATAGAAGAGAACCCATAGCCTAGCAATAAATTTTACGGTGATTTAAGAAAGCCACCTTTACTGCCCCTCGCGCTACACTGACCACAGGGCAAATTTGAACGAAGGTAATTTCGTTACAGATTTTCATCCCCCGGTGCACAAAGATATATATATATATATATATATATATATATATATATATATATATATATACATATATATAATACAAATATGTAATACATATATATATACATATATATAATACAAATATGTAATACATATATATATGATAAACATATTGTATATCTCATATATATTATATATATGTATATATATACATTATACATATATTATATATCATATATATATATTATACAGATATTATATATTATACAGATATTATATATTATATATTCATATATATACATATATATATGATATATACATATATAATATATACATATATATAATATATACACATATATATAATATATATATTATATATACATGTATATGCATTTATATATGTATATGCGTATAATATATATGTATATATACATAAATATATTATATATACACATATATATTATATAGATACATATACATATATGTTATATATATATGCATACATGTATATATTATACATATATATACATGTATACATAATGTATATATATATATGTATGAATATATATAAAAAGTAAAATATAATATAATACACATAGTATTTATATATATATATATATATATATATATATATATATATTATATAATATATATGATACACATGTGTATAAAATATATGTCATATATACATGTGTATATATACATATATGTATGTATATATATGTATATGTATCTATGTATATGTATACATATACATATACATTATGTATACACACACGCACACATATACACACACACACAACATACATACACACCAACACACACACACACACACACACACACATATATATATACATATATATATATGTTTGTGTGTGTGTGGCCGAAAACTAGAAGAG
>NC_061831.1:16942094-16944594 GCF_019202785.1 Penaeus chinensis
TGCATATTCAATTTAGTGGCAGTAACACCGACACTGTGTTTTACAAGCCACTGCGATTTTCTTAAATCGAAAGAAAAATGCAGTACTAAGTCTGCCCGACATTGCGTCAGTATTTCTTCCGCGTCGTGTAGAGGGTAAACTGGTTATCCCTTTTATGACCTTTCCACGTTTTTCTACACCGTACTTCTCACTCCGTCAGAATTTAGATAGGAGTTGCTAATAAGTGTAGGTTTTACTATCTTACAGGGGTTACTCTTGCACTAATCTGATTTTCTTAGTTAGCCTTCTTTACTTTATTATTGCCTTTCGCTTGCCTCTGACGTTTTATTTTTCCCCATCTAATAACATAAACTGCTGTTTGATCAACAAAGTGTATTTTTTCATACTAACGGATTAAACTGTATTTTCATTTATTTAGGCGTTTCTGATTATCATCTATGCAATCATATAAGAAAAAAAAAGCAACCTGTACACATGAGACGTTTGACAAATACGCAATCTTTAATAGAGCAATGCAGTAGTAAGGTCATTAATAATCGGTAGAATTAATTATAGTATATGTTATCTCGTTAAATCTGTGTTAGTTAACATTCTTATAGTTTTCATATTACAGATATCAGTGACAGAAGATTTTATAATACAATACATCCCCTTCGCCCACCAATTAATTTGCTTGTTAGAAGGGTGGACTAAGTCTACGGTCACAACCCATATTTCGTATGTCAACTATGGCCATAAATATCGAAAATGCTCGGGGAAAAGCAGGAATAAAAGCAGATGTCAAGTTAGTATCCCGACACTTTTATGTAATAGTACTGAAAGCAAAACTTATATTTATATCTATACATTAATTATTACGAATATGAACAGCGTGAGATTATTAAAGTGTGTCTACTGTTAATGAAAAAAAATCTTGTCGATATATGAGTAACTGTAATCAAACCACACACTAGTAGCAAATGCAAATGTCGTGCCGGAATTAAGAAAACATCATTAATAATTAATTAACGCAAAGGTAATCAAGGTGCCTTTATTATTACCACCATTATTACGCATCACCCCTGTATAAAAAAGCAGGCTGACATTCGATGTTCACATAGTCTTATACAGCGTGTACTGTGCAAAATTTTAATTCGTTTTTCACCCAGAAGATAAAGTAAGTTTCGTTTAAACCGAAAATCAAACTGAAAATCCTATAATCAGAATAAAAGTTTATGCCAGATTTCCTTCTTCCCTTGCAAATCTAACCAATCAGAAATCTAATAAGTACGTTAAAAAATGTAGCATCTCCCTTCAAACCGCCGCTTCAGTAAAATAATCAATAGCCAATAATAGCTGATAAGTGTTGACGATGAAAATCATAATAATAGTGATCCATAATACCTCAAACGCAATCTGGCTTGGCATGCACTCACAGATGACTTCACAATGCACACCAACAAAATGTGGGCAATTTTACGCGTTCTACACTGGGCCATAACAACTGATCGTGCACACACGTCCACAAATACACACACGGTCTATACATACATGTGTGTGTTAAATTGTGATTATGAGGATACTTCATGATTATTTTATGAACTATTAGGAGGGAGGGGACATTTACTGAAAGGTAACATCTTGATTATATACCATCGAAGTCTTCCATTTACCTACAGTATAGTTCTTCTCCTCTCTTGGTCTCACTTCCCCTCTCCCTTCCCTTTTTCACTTTCTCTTTCTCTTTATCTCCCACTCTTTCTCTGTTTCGTCTTCTTTTCCTCTTTATCTCTTTTATTTCTATTTTCTCTTTCTTTCTCCCTTCCTTTGTCTCCCTATTTTTCTCTCTCTCCCTCTCTCTATCTTCTCTACCTCTCCTTGCCCTCTTCCTTCCCCACTCTCTCCCCACTCCCACTTCATTTCCCGCTCGCTCTCCCCCGGCATTTCCCACTCCCTTTTTTTCTCCCGCTCACGCTCCCTTACACCCTCACTCTCCTCCACCCTCACCGTCCCTCCTTCCCTTTCACTCTCCCACTCTCCACTCTTTCCCACACGCTGATTCCCAAAGGTTCGCCTGGCGTGCGCGCGTGTTAACTCACTTCTTTATCTACGTAATGAACCCGGCACTTTTGAGCGGGTGCTAAATACTTTATTTTGTTTGTTCCACATAATCACACATTCGCATTACCTAAAGCACTTCTCTGCTGACTTAGTGAGAAGAGGAAGGCGTACGCAATTTTGACATGTACACTTGCCCGAGGCCAAGAGCTTTCATATTACCGACACACTTGGTTGAGTACATTGTTGTACCGAGTCCATTCAGACATTGTTGAGGTTGTAGACACTTGAGGTATATTCATAGTGTGCTTTGCATGACGTATTTAATGTACGGTGTTTGCCATGCAAACAGAAACGCGCGCACACACACACGCACACGCACACAAACACACACACACACACACACACACACACACACACACACACACACACACACACACAGACACACACACACACATGAATA
>NC_061831.1:16954594-16957094 GCF_019202785.1 Penaeus chinensis
GCGTTATGAGGAGAGGAGTGAGCCATGGTAGAGGGAGACTATGAGAGTGAGGAGTGAAAAACGGGGAGGGGGTAATGAGACTAAGCGTGAGAGACGGGGATGGGTAATCAGGATAGAAGAGACGGGTTGGGGGTGATAAGGGTGAGGAGTGAAAAACAGGGAGGGGATAATGAGGACAGGAATGAGAGATGGGGAGGCATGGTGAGGAAAAGGTTATGAGGGTAAGGAGAGACAGGGAAGGCGTAAGGATAGAAGTGACGGGGGTGATGGTAATGAGGGTAGGAGTGAAAGACATGGGGGAGTGGTATTGAGGATAGGAATGTGAGGCAGAGAGAAAAAGTATGAGGAAAAGAGTGAAAGGCAGGGGGGGGGTCAAGATAGTGGGAGTGAATGACATGGGGGGGGAGGGATAATGAGAGTAAAAGGAAAGTCGGGAAGGGTTGAAAGTAGGTGGAAAATGGAGTAAATGAAAGTAAATGTAAGTAAATAACAAATAAATGTAAGTAAATAACAAATAAATGTAAGAAAGGAGTAACTGAGGCGGGAGAGAGGAGGGAAAAAGGTTCGCCTTCCCATCCTAGTTCTTTTCTAAACATTTCCCTTCACGTCGTTATTATCCTCGTTCTTCTAATCGCTCTTGCACTTATCCCCCCAAAAAAAAAAGGGGGGGAAAAAGGGGGGGGGAGGGAGAGGGGGGGGGGGGGGGGGGGGGGAGGGAGGGGAAAAGGGAAAAAGGGGAAGAAGGGAAGGGGGGGAAGGGAGAGGGAGGGGGAAGGGGAGAGGAAGAGAGAGGGAAGGGGAAGGGGGGAGGGAGAGGGAAAAGGGGGAGGGAGAGGGAAAGGGAAGAGGGGGAGAGAGGGAGGGGGAGGGAGGAGAGGGGAGGGAGAAAAGGGAGAGGGGGGGGGAGGGAGGGGGAAGGGGGGGAGGGGGGGAAGGGGGAGAGAGAGAAGAGAGAGGGAGAGAGAAAAGGAGAGAAGGGGAGGGAGGGAAAGGAGGGGAGGGAGAAAAGGGAGGGGAAAAGGGAGAGAGGAGGGGGAAGGGAGGGAGAGGGGGGAAGGGAGGGGAAGAAGAGGAGGGAGGGGGAAAGGGAGAGAGAGGAGAGAGGAGAGAGAGGGGGGAAGGAGAGGGGGGAGGGAGGGGGAAGGGAGAGGGAAGGGGAAAAAGGAGAAGAGGGAGAGGGGAGGGAGGGAGGAGAGGGAGAAGGGGGGAGGGGAAGAAGAAGGAGAGAAGAGAGAGAGAGAGAGAGAGGGAGAGGAGAGGGGGGGAGGCGGGGGGGGGTATTGCCCCGGGGGGTTTTCCGGGAGCCCTTCTCGCCGCCCCCTTGGGGCCGGGTTACCGGGGCCGCCCTGGCTGCCCTCCCCTTTCCCCCCTGGGGTTTGCTCCTCCCCGGGGTGGGCCCGGCCCCGGGGCTCGGGGCGGGGGCGCTGGGGGGGCCCCGGCCCCCACTGGGGCCGGGGCTTTTCCCCCTCTTCCCCCCCGGTGTTGTGGGTCCTCCCCCCCCAGCAGCCCCGAAACAGGTTTAAGGAAACCCCAAAATCCCCCCCCCAAAATACCGGGGGGACGATTTTAAAAAAATTGGTGGGCCTGCCCCCCAATAAAAAAAGAGAGAAGTCTGTCCCAAGTGCCCCCCATGTCCCAAATTTGGGTCCTAGACTGTATTTATTTCGAAACAGGATTTTGGGACGTAGCTAAGTCTTCGTTCTCCGAATGCTGTTTCAATATAGTTATTATGAACTTTTATATATCTAACATTCCTGTTTTTTTTCCGTCATTAATAATTCAATAAGACTATCATAAACTCTATCATTACTAACTATATCACAGAGCTGTCATTAACAAAAATATCATCATAACTGACTGAGCTCCCTAAAGACACAGACGCACAAAATATGTACATATAAAAGTAAAAATATAACCCTGAAATCTGAGAAAACAATAATGCAGCAATTCTTTGAGAAAAAAAAAATCAGACAAAATATTTTTTTTAAAGATAAATGTAAAGAAGGAAAGAAAGAGACGAAAAATATTGGACTAAAACAAAAATGAGAAAATAACCAAACACTAAAAAAGAAAAGAAAAAAAAGAAAAAAAAAGAAAAAAAGTAAGCACGTTTTCCCTCCGGAAATTACGAACATTAACTGTGAGTTCTCTCGAAGCTCCCAAAGTCCCTTGGAACACGCCGCCTCTTGGCCTGGGGTGAGGGAGGGGGGGGAAGGGGGGGGGGTTCTCTGTCTTCCTTTGTTTATCTCTTTTCCCTGCCCTTATTCTCATGTCTATCTCATTTTCTGTCTAGTTCTTTTTTATTTTGTCTTTGGCAGTGTTCTCTGTCTTCCTTTGTTTTTCTCTTTTCCCTGTCCTTATTCTCAATTCTATATCATTTTGTCTAGTTCTTTTTTATTTTGTCTTTGGCAGTGTTCTCTGTCTTCCTTTGTTTTTCTCTTTTCCCTGCCCTTATTCTCAATTCTATGTCATTTTGTCAAGTTCTTTTTTATTTTGTTTT
>NC_061831.1:16982094-16984594 GCF_019202785.1 Penaeus chinensis
ATATAAAAAAAAGAATCCTTTCATCAGGCAACAATGATGATATAAATATATATTAAACATAAATTATTCATATACAATTAATGCAAGAAAGAAAAACAAAATCACACCACAGAAACAAATAAAATCTGGTGTGTTTGCAATGTGGTCGCATGCAGTGAAAATGTGAACAAATCGAGAATTCACTGCAATATCAAATAAGATTAAATAAACAATTGCAAAATCCAATATACACGATCAGCTTCCACATTAGACACGTAACCCGCCATAATATATTTTCAAAGTAATAAGCCATTCATAATGTTTATGAGTTTAATCTGTAATCATTTTCAATAATAAACAATATTGTATAGTATAAGTTTTAAATACACACGTAATCTACACGGAAACACAAGTACTAAGTGCTAACTAAATATAATAATAATGACAATATTAATAATAATAAAAAAAACAAATAATAATAATAATGATAATAATACAGCGAATCTCGGTATCACAAAGTTTAGGGTAAGTTTCCTTTCTTGTTGTTGTTGTTGTTGTTGTTGTAATTGGACACAGTGCTACTACGCTGCTGCTACTACTAGTAATGGGAACAAGAATAACAGTAAGGAAAATAATGATAATGATGATGATGATGATGATGATGATGATGATAATGATAAGAATGACAATAATAATAAGAATGACAATAATAATGATAATACAAATAGTAATAATAATAATAATAATAATCATAATAATAATAATAATAATAATAATAATAATAATAATAATAATGATAGTAATAATGATAGTAATAATAATAAAATAATAATAATACTAATAATAATAACAATAATAATGATAATGAAAATAATACCAACAATAATAATTGGACACACTGCTATTACAGATGCTACTATTACTACTAGAAATAGGAACAATAACAACAATAATGATGATAAACTATTAATATAACAACAGTAATAAGAATAACAATAATGATAACAGAAATGATAATAGCAATGCCAATAGTGATGATGATGATGATGATGATGATGATGATGATGATGATGATGATGATGATGATGATGATGATGATGATGATGATGATGATGATGATGATAACAATAATAATGATAAGGATAATGATAACAATAATAATAATAATAATAATAATAATAATAATAATAATAATAATAACGATAACAATGACAATAGTGATGGTGATGATGATGATGATGATGATGATGATGGTAATAATAATAATAACAATTATAATGATAATGATAATGAAAGCATTAATAATAACAATACTAATAATAACAATAACATTATTAATGATGATGATAATAATGATAATAATGATAATAATAACAATTATGACAGCAGTGATAATAACATCTAGGATAATAATCATCATTCTAATGATAATAATAATAATAATAATAATAATAATAATAATAATATTAATATTAATAATGATAATAATAATGATAATAATGATAATAATAAAATAATAATAAAAAAAAATAATAATGATAACAATAATAATAATAATAATAATAATAATAATAATAATAAATTAATAATGATAATGATAATAATAATGATAATAACAATACGGGATTTGACCGCCACCACTACACCACACAGCACAGAAGTATTAATAGTGTTAGTAGCAGTAGTAATAACAGTTATAGTGGTAACAGTAGTAGTAGTAATGATAATAATGTTAACAACGATAACAATGATAATGATAATGATAATTATAATGATAATAACAATAAAAACAATAACAATAACAGCAACAACAACAAAACTGCAATAATAATAATAATAATAATAATAATAATAATAGCAGCATTAATAACAATAACAACAGCATAAAGGAAAAAGGAGGAAAAAATCCGAGTGATATTAATGGAACATTTATCTCGCGAACGGGGAACAGCGGGAGGGCAATAATTATGATAATTTCATTACATCAGGAAATAAGGTCAATAAATTCACTTCCCACCAGCAAGAAAAAAAAAAAAAAAGAAGAAGAAAAGAAGTTACTACAAATATCGAGAGAAAATATACATTCTCTTCCCTCCTTTCTCCTTTCTCCTCTCCCCTTGTTCTTTCTGCTCTTCTTCTGCCTCCCCCCCCCCCCCCTCTCCCCCAGGAGTGTTTTAGGAGCGAAATCTATGAAACTCGGAATAAATTGAGGCCATAAACATCCAATAGCCAAATTTCAAACAATAGTGGTAACTGGTAGCGAAGATAAACCAGCATTTGTAAACAACAAGACCCCGATGGTAAATGCATAATATATATCCTACGGTTGCCTCGAAAATATGCATAAGCTATCTCTTCCGGTGGGATGGAGAGAGAGGCAAGTGGGCTGGAATAAACGAGGGAGGTAAGAAGAAGGAATGGAGGAAGAGGGGATGGAGTGAAGGAGGGAAAGAGGTAAGAAGGTATGGAGGGAAGGAGCGAAGGAGGGAGGAGGGAGAGAAAAAAAAGGAGAGCGAGAGAG
>NC_061831.1:16989594-16997094 GCF_019202785.1 Penaeus chinensis
ACATCTATACATATCTATTCGTTAGTATATATGTGTATAGGCCTACGTATAAAAGTATGTACGTATGTCTGTACGTATGTCTGTAACTATGGACTCGCGCATAGTTGTTTTTTTTCGTGCGTGTGCGCGCGCGCGCGTGTGTGAGTGTCGGTGTGTTTGTGTGTGTGCACGTGCGTGCGTGTGCGTGTGTGTGTGCGTATGCGTGTGCGTCAGTGTATGTATATTACACATATATGTTCTAACGAGAGAAAGAAAATGGATAATAGAATCTTCAAGCTCTGGCGGGCCCCACTTCTACTGGTAGACATAATCGAATGAGCGTCCGGCGTGCGAGGAGCGCTATTCATATTGAAACTGACAGCGCGGCGAGGAAACTCAAACACATTGATCCTGTAGCTTCCAATCTTTCGAAAATCCCTTAACACGATGGAGCAACATGGCTGATGAATAAACTCATCAACGCTCTCTTTATTCATCCGACCTTTCGTGTTCCGGTGAGTAAACATCACATCCTGGCCAGCCTCCCCCCCACCGGGCCCCCCACCACTTACCTATCACCTTCATCCCCATCTTCTTTATCCACCTCGAATCCCCCCTCCCCCTTCCCTCCACCACGTGATACGCAGCATGAATAATATCAATGGATATCATCCTCACTTTGAAATTGAAACGAAAAGATAATAAAATCAGTGTTTTTGCCATGACAATAGATAGAAGGGAAGAAAGGGGGAAGGAGGTCGTGGGGAAGGAGGGGTATGTTTATGTAGGGGGTGGTTTAGAGAGGGGAGGGGAAATATGTACGTATAGGGAGAAGTTGGGAGGTATATCTGAAGGTAGAAGTCGGGGGGAAGGAGGAGAGATGCGTATATGTTGGGGAAAGGAAAGGTGTGTGTAGGGGTGAGGGGGTGAGAGGAGTGGCGTATATGCAGAGATGGGGTGGGGGCGGAGGCATATATATGTAGAAAGGAGATAAGGGATAGGCGAAACATGAAGGAGAGGGGGGCACGCGTAAGGAGAGGGATGGAGTTGGGGTTAGTGTGGATATATAGAGGGGGATGAGTGGGAGAGGAGGTGGAAGATACATCCCACTCGACTCCTCGTGCAAAGACCACTGGCACCTCGACCCCCAAAGGCTATGTTTACCTTCGACCGGCCTCCTGCACGTGTATGTTTATGTTACCGGCGCGGGTGTAAAGGTGACTTAATTATACTGCTATGAGAGAGGATATGAGGTAAACATTCAGCCTTTTATATGGGTGGAGGGAGATGCGGAATAACAATGATGGATAGGAGTGATAGGGAAGATATTGATTGGAAAAGAGAGAGAAAGAGCAAAGGCGAGGCTCTGAGAGGCAGGAGACATTTATCGGTTTAAAGACAGCATGGCACTAGAAAAGAATGTGGATAAGATGCATCATAAGGTAAGGGGAAAGACAGAGATAGAGATGGAACAGGGGACGATCTACGCCTAGATACAGAGAGGGAAGAGAAGGAAAGAAAGGAGACAAACAAATAACTAAAATGAATGAATTATAGACATCTACAAATAGAAATTCGAGAGAGAGAGAGAGAGAGAGAGAAGAGAAGAGAAGAGAAAGGTAGGAACAAAAGGCAAAGGACCAAATTCACAACTCTTTTCCCTAAACTTTTTCCACATTACCAAAAGTATTGTGATTTGGCCAAGCTGAATATTGGCAAATACTGACAGAGAGAAAGGGATTTGAGTCAACATAATCTGCAACAACAAGGGCTGAACACGCAAAAACGAATGAAATATTGTTGAAGCAGCGGGGTGTGCATGTCATCACATTAATATGTTCATACTTAGATCACAGAGAATAATAAAGTAAATGTAATGATGTACAACCCCTAATAATTAAACTTAACATGTGAGGGGAAGGGCAAAAATCCTAACGTCAAAATAATTAAGATAGCTCCAAACCATCGTAAATCGAGTGATTTTTTTTTCTAATTCTTTATCATCACTACTAGGAAATTACAATACTTTTACATGTGAATAATACAGGTCCGTTTAACAGTGTTTGGATATGTCAAATGCTCAGAGTTATAAATATGTCTGAGTACACATTTGTTTCCCCAATAGCACCTGGACGGACTGCGCTATTAGTGGGACATTTATATTTACATTTGCAAACATCAACTTTTGAACGATCAAATACACATTTGTGTGCACACATGTTAATATAAGTCATGAGTTTAAGGTAGAAATTGGATCTTGGTTTACACTTATTAACATATATAAATATATCGTTTTTCAAAATGATATTGGGTGTATTCCGGTGTCCAGTTTACAGATATCCGAATCGAACCAAGGCAAATACGGAATCATGTGAAAAATATTCCTTGATTCTCAGTAGCGACGCATGAAGAGACATACAGATTTAAAGCCGATCATACCCGTGCGTATATGCACAAATACACAAACGCACAACCACACACACACACACACACACACACACACACACACACAAACACACAACCACACCACATGTACACACCACATGTAAACACACACACACACACACACACACACACACACACAAACACACAAACACACAAACACACAAACACACCACATGTACACACCACATGCACACACACACACACACACAAACACACACACACACACACACACACACACACACCTCCCAAAACAAACAAACAAGTTTAGACAGAGAACTCATATTTCTTCCAACTTCATTTCCGTATTTCGAAAGCGTCTGCCAAAGAAATAGGACTTCAATCAAACACCGGATTATTTGCATTATTCATAAGAAATTTCGAAGTTCACTGTCCTGGAAATGTAAAAACAGGCGTGTTCGCTTTTTGCTTGTGGATTTTCTCCCTATTGGTTTCATCCTTTATAATTGTTCTGTTCGTGAGAAATTACTCGTTATTAATAGCAGTTTCATTTGCAATTATCATTATCTGAGGGATTCAATAGTTGTTTTTTTGTATTGCCTTTTGGTCGAGTTCCTTTTATGTGGACTATTTTCATCAATCCTATCTTACTCTAAGATAACGTTATCATGTTTATTTACATTTATTTATATTATATTCAAATTTTACTTAGTACATAAGATAGTAATATATTCAATACATGTTAGAATTTCAATTTATCTAGAGTTTAAAGAATATAATAGTAGTGGATTTAATATATTTTCAAGATAAAGGGGGATAGGAAAACTGAGAGAAAGAGAAAGAAAGAAAAAGAGAGAGAGAGAGAGAGAGAGAGAGAGAGAGAGAGAGAGAGAGAGGGAGAGAGAGATAGAGAGAGAGAGAGAGGGAGAGAGAGAGAGAGAAAGAGAGAGAGGGAGAGAGAGAGAAACAGAAAAAAAGGAAAGATAGAAATAATGCGAGATGCCAAAAACAAGACCACAATAGCGAAAATAAAAATGACAATGGTCCCCGAACCATCTGGTAACATCCGGCCACCACCGCCACCTACCTGCCATTCCGCAAAAGCAATAATATGCATCACCTGGGAATCCAAAATGTTCGCCAGATTACCCTCATTGGCATCTTCTACGGGCGAGCCGAGTGTTGCCAAATGTTTGCGATGGAAGGAATTTTCGCGGGATCTTCGAGGCAAGGAAAAAGTTTTGTTGCGTCGGTATGTAAGTAAGCAGGCCAGTAGTAGGTAGGTAGGTAAAAAAGACAGATAGGTAAGTAGACAGGTAGGTAGGTAGGTAGTTAGGCAGACAGACAGATAGGTAAGTATGTAGGTAGACAGTTAAGTAGATAGGTAAGTAGGCGAGTTGATAGGCAGATAGATAGACAACCGGACAGATAGATAGAAAGGCAGATACGTAGGTAGGTACACAGAAAGAGAGATAAACAGGCAAAGAAAGGAGGAAAGTTGGGAACAAAAAATCTATAAAAATAAATAAATAAAAACAAATAAAAAGAAACGCAGAAAGAAAAGTGAGAACATTGAGAGAAAAAAACACGATAGTTGAACTTTTCTGCTAGGCGTTAAATGCGGATTTTTACTTTTTTCTGGTTTAATTTTACAAAAAGTCATGCCACGTCGATAAGCTGGTGTTTATCTCTTCACCCACTCTATGAAAAAATAACAACATGATATCACAACGTACAATTACACATTCAAAAGAAAAAGCAAAAAACAAAAACAAAAATGCCAATTAGATTTGCTTTCAGAGAACATGAACATACACACAATTGCAAACATGAATACAAACACATATATACACACAATCAGGCAAGCACATAATACAATATCACACGAATGCACACACATTCAGACATAGAAAAAAGTAAACACTCTCACGCACACGCAGCGCACACACACACACACTCGCACGCGTACATACACACATGCTACACATGCTCACACATACCAGAAGGGAACAAGGTGAACAAGAGATGGTATTTGGTACCACCTTCCTCGCCCAAAGTACCCAGCCAGCTTCTGTACTTGACAGAGTTCCCGAGTAATTTTGATAGCACTTGTTTGTTGTTTTTAAGCCACTTTTGAGCGGTTAGTCAGGTAGTGTAACTTGGTATTACTTGGGTATCAGTTAGGTTACAAAACTTGGTATTAGTTTGGTTGTAAATACCAGTTTGTTGGATTAATAGCTTGATTACAATTGATTGGCAATAACTGGCTAGTATATCTTGGTATCAGTTGACTTTTAGCATTAGCTGGGTTGCATAATTTGGCAGTATTTGGTTAGTATTAACTTGTTACTAGAAGAATGGCATTAATATGTTATAACTTGGAAGTAGTTGGTTAGTTTAAAGTGGGTGTCATGATATGGTATTACTTGATATAGCGTAATGGGGGGGGGGGGGAACCTTAGTATTATTTAGATAGTGCTAATATTTAGTGACAGTTGGTTATCATAACTGGTTAATACTAGTTGGTAACGGCTGATCACTGTCATCTTAATTAGTATTAATTATCGTTGATTTTGTTATCAGCAATTGGTATAAGAAAGTCGATTTGATTTTTCTTCTCGATCTTCATCTCTTCTGCTTTTCTCCTAAAACACTGAATGATAAAGAAAGGAAAAAATATATAAAGACGAGAGAGAGAGAACGTGATAACAGAAAGGAGAGAGGGAAAGATAAGGGGAGAAATAAAACAGGAGAAAAGATAACAAGCGTTAAGGAGATAGGAACAGATATAGAATGACAAAAAAAGACAGAGAAGGGAAAACATAAGGAAGGAATATATATATAAATGGATGGAGAGTGAAAGAGAAGCGAAACATGATAGCAAAAGAAGAAGAGAGAATCCCCCCCCCCCTTCCCCATGCTCCCACGCTCCCTTCCCTCCCTCCCTCAAGCATGTTTACATACATAATTAACTGCAAAAGAAAAACACATCAAAAGTGAAGAGCGTATATGCCAGAGTAAAAAGATTTTTTTCGAGATTTTATGGAAAAAGTTGCAAAGACAGTTACTAACTAGTTCATGTTATATGATTATTGAAGGGGAGAGGGGGGGAGGGAGAGAGGGAGAGAGGGAGGGAGGGAGGGAGGGAGGGAGGGAGGGAGGGAGGGAGGGAAGGAAGGAAGGAAGGAAGGAGAGAGAGAATATGTATGTGCACGCGATTATATACAGACACGTATACTAATTCATATATGAGTATTAATGTGATATCTGAACTTTTAAATACATATGGTATGCATAATAAAATAAATATAAGGCGATATAAATACATCTAAAGAATCTATACATAAAGAGTTTAAAGTGAATATGGTAATATATATACAAGTGTTAGTGTTTATACTACGTGTAATGATTCAGTTGGAATCACACACACACACACACACACACACACACACACACACACACACACACACACACAAACACACACACACACACATATAAAAGTTCACGATCAATGGAAAAGCTATATCTACATGATTAGTGAAATATTGTAATAGGAGAGGAAGAAAAGATCTACGGAGTGAAGGAAAGAGTAAATAATGGGAAGAACGAGGAAGAGATAAATACATACAAACAAACAAAGACACACAAAATATATATATATACATATACACATGTACATATATATGAATACACACACGCACAATATACATATATATATAGAGATGGATATATATAATTATATATACATATATATATATACATGTGTATATATACATATATATACATGTGTATATATACATATATATACATGTGTATATATACATACATATGCATACACAATATATATATTTTATAGATATATAAATATATATATATCTATATCTATAGTTATAAATGTATTATGTGTATACACATACACAATATATATACATATACATATACATATACATACACACAATATATATATTATATATACATATATACGTATATATACATATATATGGAAGTGTATATATAAAAACATACATGTATATATGTAAATATGTATATACACATGTGTATATATATATACATATATACATATATTGTACATACATATGCATATATATATATATATATATATATATATATATATACATATATATATATATACACATGTATATATATTCACATACATATACACATACATATATATATATATATATATATATATATATATATATATATATATATATATATATATACATACATATACATACATATACATATATACACTTATATCACATGTACACATATATATTAGATATAAACACAAACACACACATATGCGCGCGCTCGTGTGTTTGCGTTTGTTTATGTGCGTGTGCGTGTGTATATGTACGTGTGTGTGTTATATATGTATATATGTGTGTATGTATATATATTTAATATATATATCTATATTCATCTTTCTTCCGATTTCTTAGAGTGAAAGGAATTCTTTTCAATCCTGCACGCGTCCAGGGTATTCTTGACATATTCCCTTCTTATGTATTGGGTAATAGAGGTGTCCCTCGGGAATCTGATCCTGATAAGAAAAAGGAAAACCAATACTGCTGAGTAAAACTTCATTCCTGCTGACGTTTCGGAGAATTAATACCCTGGACTCGTTGAACAAAATGTTTAAACAATGCTATCCTCATGTTAGCTTCCGATTTGTTTTTCACAACAGCAATTCTATTGGTATTTTTTCTAGAGAAGAAGAAACAATGTAACTCTGATGTATGGTCTAATGTGGTTTACCTTTTTTAACTTCCTAGCTGTCCTAGCCTCACGATAGCTGCAACACCGCATTCTCGAACGTAAAGGCAAGTCTATCAGGACTGGCCTATCACTGAATAAACCATCCTTCTCGGAAAACAGAACACTCTCACCTTCACAACCACTTGTTAAACACTGCTCTCAAAATCTTGACCTTCCATCCTAACAGATTCGACCTGGTCGTAGCCGAATTTCTGCATAAAACGAGAGCTCATTGATACAACTACCGCAACCACCCTATATACCATGTAAACAACCATCCAACTGTTAAATGGTTAAGATTGCCCCCTTTCCTACATTCGATTTTTACCTTTGTCA
>NC_061831.1:16999594-17004594 GCF_019202785.1 Penaeus chinensis
TGAGTGAGTGAGTGAGTGAGTAGGTGGGTGGGTGGGTGAGTATATGCGTGTGCCTGTGCGTGTGAGTGAATGAGTGAATATGTGTGTGTGTGTGTGTGTGAGTATGAGTATGAGTGTGAGTGTGAGTGTGTGTGTGTGTGAGTGTGTGTGTGTGTGGCTGTGTGTGTGTGTGTGTGAGTGTGTGTGTGTGTGTGTGTGTGTGTGTGTGTGTGTGTGTGTGTGTGTGTGTGTGTGTGTGTGTGAGTGAGTGAGTGAGTGAGTGAGTGAGTGAGTGAGTGAGTGAGTAAATGAGTGAGTGAGTGAGTGAGTGAGTGAGTGTGTGTGTGTCTGAGGGTTGCATGACGTGCGCGAGCCTGTGCCTACGTGTAAACATAAAATTCCTCTCCGGATATGCGTACGAAAATATCTATATCGGGTTACTTCAATAAAAAATATATATATTTTCTTTTTTAATGAATTCCTACACAAAAATCATGTTTATAGCATCAAAAACATGTTATTCAAAAAGCCTTATAGCTAATGTATATCTTCTCTAAAACGCCAGATAAATATCTTTTAATGATGATGAATTTTTGGAATATATTTTGTGTTGTCTTGCCGTTAGCGGTTACGTGTATATACACATGAACGCACGAGTGTATCCGCACACAGAATAATAAACAGACACATGTGGAAACATTATCATACAAAACAAAGACAAGCAATTACGTCCGTGTACATAGAGATATGTACACACAGACGGCGTACAGGTATATGCACACAAACAACTCACAGGTATGTACACATAGATGACGTATACGCATGTACACATAGAAGATTACCTGGGATATACACATATACGAGACTCACATGTACACACAGACGATGCACACACGACTCACAAGTATGTACACACAGATAACTCCCACGTACGTACATAAAAACGATCCCTTCGGATATAGACACAGATGATTCACGTGTACACACAGACGACGATACAGTCATGTACACACAGGGGACGTACAAGCACGTACACACACGTATACACATCGTTCCCTATTGATATTTATTCATACATTCTGGGGTAAGGGTGCAGGCGAAAGGGGGGGGGGGGGTCAGTTGTCACAGATAAGAATCCGTTTACATTTTGCACAATTATTGCAGTTCTGCCAATGCTTAACGGCAGGGGAATTGGGATCCAAGGGAACTGGAAGGGAGAGAGGTGCATAGGTTTTCAATTATTATCATTATCATTACTATTATTATTATCATTCTTGTAATGCCATTTTCATCATTCTCATCATCATTACCAATATCATTATCATTATCATTATTGCTAGTACTACTAATAGCAAGAATAATGCAACTATTACTATCATCCCCATCCTTTTCATCATCATCATCATCATCATCATCACGATCATCATTATCACCATTATCATTCTGACCATTATCATCATCATCATCAACATTATCATCATCATTATCATTATCATCATAACATTTTTGGAAATGATGGTAATGCTGATAATAACAATGATGATGACGATGTACTCTAATGTTTGTCTGTTCGTATATATGTGCTGCATGAACAAGGGCACCAATATTTCAAGTTCGCGGATGAACAAGCGAAAATAATCGTGCAGAAAATAGCAGAAAATGAACCTTCACTAAATAGGAAATGAATTAAACAAGCGATCTGTATTGTTTTGCGTTTCTTCTTTAGTGTTCGCTGTCTCAATTTTTTTTTTTTTTTTTTTTTTTTTTTTTTTTTTTTTTTTTTTTTTTTGTCTTTCACTCTCTTTCCCTCCTTTCCTCTTCTCTCTACTCTACTATTTATCTGTCTCTGTCACTGTCTCTACCTCCCTCTCACTCTATTTCCCTCCCTCCCTCCCTCACTCTCTCTCTCTCTCTCTCTCTATTTACATAATGTATGTGTTTATGCATGTGTGTATACATGTGTATGCAAGTGTGTGTGTGTGTGTGTGTGTGTGTGTGTGTGTGTGTGTGTGTGTGTGTGTGTGTGTGTGTGTGTGTGTGTGTGTGTGCATGTGGGTATGCATGTGTGTATGTGTGTGCGTGTGTATGTGCGTGTGTGTGTGTATGTGTGTGTGTGTGTATCTGCGTGCGTGTGTGTGTGTGTGTGTGTGTGTGTATGTGTGTGTGTGTGTGTGTGTGTGTGTGTGTGTGTGTGTGTGTGTGTGCGTGTGCGTGTGCGTGTGTGTGTGCGTGTGCGTGTGCGTGTGCGTGTGCGTGTGCGTGTGCGTGTGCGTGTGCGTTTGCGTGTGCGTGTGCGTATGTGTATGTGTGTGTGTGCACGCGCGTATGCATATATGTGTATACAAGCGTGCATAACCGAGTATAAATCACCTCCGTACACAACCCGGCGCCAGGCTCGTCCCCCAGGCGTTAGCGGTTACGATGTGCAGCAAAATCACATCACTTTCCAATTTCCCGTTTAGATGACTTTAGGCGTCTCTATCACCGCCTTATCCGCCTATCCTGCACGCCTATTCCTGAAGCCACCCGCCTTGCGCCTTTACTCGACTGCTTTTTTTAAGCATGATTTAGCCAAGAGTGGAAAAGCTATGCAAAATAATGATAATAATAATAAATAAGCTTGTAGTTAAATGTACTTAACTTTACCTAAACTAACCTCAGATAATCTACTCTATTATATTCTAACTTGGCTTAACACAATTTAATCTATTATCCTCTAACTCAACCTTATCTATTGGAATCTAACGTAATCTAACTTAACATAATTTAAGCTGTTTTTATATGTCGGAATCTGACATAGCCTAACTTAACTGTCTAACTTATCCTGACCTAATCTATCCTACTGGAATCTAACTTAACATAACTTGGGAAAATCTATCTGTAAGTTGAACTAACGTAACCTAATCTAACTTATACGAATGTAATATATCTACCTTAATCTAACGAAACTTATAAATCTAATAGGGCCTAAACTAACTTAATCTAACGGACCTAACCTAATCGAATTTAATCTTTTGGAATCTAACATAACACAATCTACTTTAATCTTAAGGAATCAAAAGATCAACCTAACCTAACCTAACGTAATCAACCTAATCTAACCTAACCTATTATTTTCTATCAAAGACTTACTTAACCTAAGCTATGGGAATCTATATCTCTTTTCTATTGATTTTCTTAAAACGTAGTTCAGTGGATGCTCATTAAATAGATATGTAAATAAACCTTAAATAACTGGATACATTTTCGATGGGGGAATTTTGTGGAAAAATACAATATTTTCAGATGTCAAAGAAATTTGGGTCATTCGTGAAAGGTCAAGGCTGCTGACTGAAGAGAAAAGTATGATCAAAAAATGTTATTATGATAGGATCGGCACCACCCTCTCTAACTCTGCCACGTTCTCTCTCTCTCTCTCTCTCTCTCTCTCTCTCTCTCTCTCTCTCTCTCTCTTTCTCTCTCTCTCTCTCTCTCTCTCTCTCTCTCTCTCTCTCTCTCTCTCTCTCTCTCTCTCTGTCTTCACATTTTCACTCACTCGTTCACTCACGCTTACTCATGCACTCTCAATCACTCACTCACTCGCTTACTCATCCTCACTCACCCCTTCACTCTGTCACTCACTCCTTCACCCTCACTCACTCACTCCTTCACCCACCCTCACTCACTAACACTCTCACTCACTCCTTCACCCTCACTCACTCATTTCTTCACCCTCACTCACTCACTCCCACTCACTCCTTCACCCTCACTCTCTCTCACTCACTCCTTCACCCACCCTCACTCATTCACTCTCACGCACTCTCATCCTCGCACTCACTTTCAACCTCACTCACTTTCACTAACATTCTCACGCTCACTCTCACGCACTCGTTTTTACACACATATACAAAACTATCCATCTCTTACCCTTCCCATCAAAATCCAAAGAGAAGTTTTAATTTCCCAAAGGCAATGTTTACCCATCATTAGCGACTAGTTTGCCAAGGAAATATAAACCTTTATCCCAATATTTATTTCCAAATATATGTGTATCTGTCTGACTGTAGCTAGCCATAAAAAGTATCGAGCTTAAGGGCGTCATATTACATTTTCTGCTGACCCTGTTATCTGTTATTGGATACCTGTAATTGTTGGGTGCGGAGCATTATCGCACACACGCACGAACATGCCCGCAGGAACGCACGCTCACGCGGAGAGAGACGGAAGAAGAGAGGAGAGATAGAGGAGGAGGAGAGCTTATAGAGAGAAGGTGGAGAGTAGAGAGAGGAAGAGAAGACAGGGAGGGGAGGGGGAGGAGGAGGGGAGAGAGAGAGAGAGAGAGAGAGAGAGAGAGAGAGAGAGAGAGAGAGAGAGAGAGAGAGAGAGAGATGAGGAACACATAAAGGTAGACAATGTGTGTGTGTGTGTGTGTGTGTGTGTGTGTGTGTGTGTGTGTGTGTGTGTGTGTGTGTGTGTGTGTGTGTGTGTGTGCGTGTGTGTGTGTGTGCGTGTGCGTGTGCGTGTGCGCGTGCGCGTGCATGTGTACACCATCACCACCGAGATTTACTTCCTTTCCTTCTAATTCATCCCAGCCATCCTCTCCCTCTTGTTTACCTCCCTCGTCCTTCGAAGGCATCGACAAGTTCAAAGGCCCCTCATAACTACAGGTTCACAAAAAGAGTCATTCGGCAAATTTGCTCTTTAAACCCTCGACTTCTTGTGGCACAGACACGATGAGCCAGATGTCGTGTGGGCGTAGCAGGGGGGGGGGGGGGGAGGAAAAAAGGATGAAAGAAGGGAAGGAGGTCGAGAGGGAGGAAATATGAAAGGAGGGAATGAGGTCGAGAGGGAGGGAAGAAGGCAGACGGGAGGGAAGGAGGATGAGAAGACGGAAGTAAGGAAGTGAAAGGGAGATGAAAAAGGGAGGGAGAGAAGGATGAGAGAAGGGAAGAAGGTCGGGAGAGAGGGAGGAAGGAGGATATGTGGGAAGGAGGGAAGGGAGGGAGGGAAGGAGGACGAGAAGACGGGTTAAAGGAAGGAAA
>NC_061831.1:17022094-17024594 GCF_019202785.1 Penaeus chinensis
ATCATTATCATCACTTTCATCCACTACGTGTATACTACCGTTACTATTGTTATCATTATTACTGTCAGTATTATTATTACTATTACAGCTACTACTGTTATTATCAGCATCACCATCACTAGCAGTACTTTTATTAGCATCCATCAGTCATATCATCAGCAACGTTATTAAAGTTTTCCCTATTATTATTCTACGCTTATTACCATCACCCATTGTTATTACTGTGATTGTATCATTATTTCAGACGTGGTTATCATTATCATTATCATTGTTATTGACATTATAATTATGATTCTCACTGTCATTATCATTATCATTATTATTGACATAATCATCATTATTATCAACAGCCCTACCATCAGCTATCCTCCTCCTCCTCCTCCTCCTCTCCCAAGAGAAAGGGAAAGGGAAAGGGAAAGGGAAAGGGAAAGGGAAAGGGAAAGGGAAAGGGAAAGGGAAAGGGAAAGGGAAAGGGAAAGGGAAAGGGAAAGGGAAAGGGAAAGGGAAAGGGAAAGGGAAAGGGAAAGGGAAAGGGAAAGGGAAAGGGAAAGGGAAAGGGAAAGGGAAAGGGAAAGGGAAAGGGAAAGGGAAAGGGAAAGGGAAAGGGAAAGGGAAAGGGAAAGGGAAAGGGAAAGGGAAAGGGAAAGGGAAAGGGAAAGGGAAAGGGAAAGGGAAAGGGAAAGGGAAAGGGAAAGGGAAAGGGAAAGGGAAAGGGAAAGGGAAAGGGAAAGGGAAAGGGAAAGGGAAAGGGAAAGGGAAAGGGAAAGGGAAAGGGAAAGGGAAAGGGAAAGGGAAAGGGAAAGGGAAAGGGAAAGGGAAAGGGAAAGGGAAAGGGAAAGGGAAAGGGAAAGGGAAAGGGAAAGGGAAAGGGAAAGGGAAAGGGAAAGGGAAAGGGAAAGGGAAAGGGAAAGGGAAAGGGAAAGGGAAAGGGAAAGGGAAAGGGAAAGGGAAAGGGAAAGGGAAAGGGAAAGGGAAAGGGAAAGGGAAAGGGAAAGGGAAAGGGAAAGGGAAAGGGAAAGGGAAAGGGAAAGGGAAAGGGAAAGGGAAAGGGAAAGGGAAAGGGAAAGGGAAAGGGAAAGGGAAAGGGAAAGGGAAAGGGAAAGGGAAAGGGAAAGGGAAAGGGAAAGGGAAAGGGAAAGGGAAAGGGAAAGGGAAAGGGAAAGGGAAAGGGAAAGGGAAAGGGAAAGGGAAAGGGAAAGGGAAAGGGAAAGGGAAAGGGAAAGGGAAAGGGAAAGGGAAAGGGAAAGGGAAAGGGAAAGGGAAAGGGAAAGGGAAAGGGAAAGGGAAAGGGAAAGGGAAAGGGAAAGGGAAAGGGAAAGGGAAAGGGAAAGGGAAAGGGAAAGGGAAAGGGAAAGGGAAAGGGAAAGGGAAAGGGAAAGGGAAAGGGAAAGGGAAAGGGAAAGGGAAAGGGAAAGGGAAAGGGAAAGGGAAAGGGAAAGGGAAAGGGAAAGGGAAAGGGAAAGGGAAAGGGAAAGGGAAAGGGAAAGGGAAAGGGAAAGGGAAAGGGAAAGGGAAAGGGAAAGGGAAAGGGAAAGGGAAAGGGAAAGGGAAAGGGAAAGGGAAAGGGAAAGGGAAAGGGAAAGGGAAAGGGAAAGGGAAAGGGAAAGGGAAAGGGAAAGGGAAAGGGAAAGGGAAAGGGAAAGGGAAAGGGAAAGGGAAAGGGAAAGGGAAAGGGAAAGGGAAAGGGAAAGGGAAAGGGAAAGGGAAAGGGAAAGGGAAAGGGAAAGGGAAAGGGAAAGGGAAAGGGAAAGGGAAAGGGAAAGGGAAAGGGAAAGGGAAAGGGAAAGGGAAAGGGAAAGGGAAAGGGAAAGGGAAAGGGAAAGGGAAAGGGAAAGGGAAAGGGAAAGGGAAAGGGAAAGGGAAAGGGAAAGGGAAAGGGAAAGGGAAAGGGAAAGGGAAAGGGAAAGGGAAAGGGAAAGGGAAAGGGAAAGGGAAAGGGAAAGGGAAAGGGAAAGGGAAAGGGAAAGGGAAAGGGAAAGGGAAAGGGAAAGGGAAAGGGAAAGGGAAAGGGAAAGGGAAAGGGAAAGGGAAAGGGAAAGGGAAAGGGAAAGGGAAAGGGAAAGGGAAAGGGAAAGGGAAAGGGAAAGGGAAAGGGAAAGGGAAAGGGAAAGGGAAAGGGAAAGGGAAAGGGAAAGGGAAAGGGAAAGGGAAAGGGAAAGGGAAAGGGAAAGGGAAAGGGAAAGGGAAAGGGAAAGGGAAAGGGAAAGGGAAAGGGAAAGGGAAAGGGAAAGGGAAAGGGAAAGGGAAAGGGAAAGGGAAAGGGAAAGGGAAAGGGAAAGGGAAAGGGAAAGGGAAAGGGAAAGGGAAAGGGAAAGGGAAAGGGAAAGGGAAAGGGAAAGGGAAAGGGAAAGGGAAAGGGAAAGGGAAAGGGAAAGGGAAAGGGAAAGGGAAAGGGAAAGGGAAAGGGAAAGGGAAAGGGAAAGGGAAAGGGAAAGGGAAAGGGAAAGGGAAAGGGAAAGGGAAAGGGAAAGGGAAAGGGAAAGGGAAAGGGAAAGGGAAA
>NC_061831.1:17047094-17052094 GCF_019202785.1 Penaeus chinensis
AGCTAACACTAAAGATCTTTGCAGCTGATAAATATTCGATAACCTGTCAGAGGACGCGAGTAGGCGAGTGTCTGTGACGTGATGCTTATTTCGAGCATCAGACAACGGATCTAATAAGGTTTGATTCTCCGCGGGAAAGGCTAGAAGAATGGACTCTACGGTTGGGAATCAGTAGGTCCAATTTTGCTAATATAGTTGCGGCTTCAAAAGCGGAGGTCCCATCAGAGGGGGTAAGGGAGGGAGGGGGGGAGGGGTGGGACGGAGGGAGTGGGGGTTACGTAGAGCCGGCACCCAGTGGCACCGAGAGCATGCCCGCTGTCTTGGCACTCTCCTTACTTGGGACTTGTTCTGGGTTGCACTACTCTTGCTTAGGTAAGTCACTTGGCCACCAATTATATCTCATAATAAGGAAAGACAATGCACATACTTTCACTTTCCGTTGCACTTTCTATTGCTTTCCGATTTTGCAACACTTCTAGCGGGTAGCAATTAATGCCCAGTAAATACGCACTGACGTTTTCTTTCACCATTACAATATCGACGAGAGCCACGTTATTTCATATGCCTCAACCATGAGATCCTTCAGCCATCAAGAAACATCAGAACCGACAGATACAGGACCAATGTCCATTAAAGATTAGCAAAATGTATAGAAATAATAAAGTAATTCATCCTTTGAATCATTCCTCGCAGTTCCCCAACATCAGTCCTTGGTCAGCGCCCACAACAACCGGACGAGCGGCTAGGGATAAATAAACGAGGCATTTACCACGCGAGTTATTCTCCTAACCACTAGTCGGGCACGCCATGAGCCAGAGCGCACCCCACCGCTCCTCAAACTGGCCTCAGACACACTGGCAGCCAGATGCCCGTGTCTCTGCTTTGGCCTTCGTCTTAGTGCCACGCCGTGCCCATTTGCCACTGATAATAGGCCAGTTCAAAAGCTGCAAATTCAATTCAGCTTTTATCTCTTTTCTTATCATTTCAGCACTTTTTCTTGGATACTCAAAGTTATAAATGATACGTTGTATACATAAATACACATGGATATATGAGTATATGCATGCACACGCGCATATACTTACTGTATATGTATGTTTGTAGATATATACATATAAACTCTGTGTGTGTGTGTGTGTGTGTGTGTGTGTGTGTGTGTGTGTGTGTGTGTGTGTGTGTGTGTGTGTGTGTGTGTGTGTGTGTGTGTTTGCGTGTTTGCACCTGATTTTACACATACATTATTCATACATGTGTGTGCACATCTATTTTACTATACATACATTCACACGCACTCTCTCTCTTTACTCTCTCTCTCTCTCTCTCTCTCTATATATATATATATATATATATATATATATATATATATAACGTGTATACATTTAAGTATATTTGTGTACACTTAAGTGTATATCTGTATATGTATATATATATATATATATATATATATATATATATATATATATCGCACATACATAAGAGAAACTAGTAACATCAACAACAGTAATAATAATGATGATAATGATAATTATAATATTGATAACAGTCATTATTATCACAATAAAGACAACGACAGCAATAGTAACGATAATGATAACGACAATTATATTAAAGACAACAATAATCATAATGATAATAGTAATAATAATAATAATAACAATAATAATAATAATAATAATAATAGTTGTAGTAGTTATAATAGTAGTAGTAATAACAGTAATAACCATACTTCATTAGTTGAGGTGAAAATCTTCAATATACCAGAAATAATCCGAATCTATTACATTAAAGTCATAAGTCCCCTGGTCTCTACTATAACAATATAAAACGTCAAATCAGGCCTAATAAAAGAACTGTAAACCTACTGCTGCAAGACAATACTAAGCCAAAGACCGGCGTCTTCGGGTTTCTTAAAGACGCTTCCCTCCTCGAGTGCCTAATTAGATGAAGTGCCACCTAACCGCCTGACTGCCAATATCAAGTGTCCTGTGCAAGCTTCCCAGTCGCCACCGTAATTGCTGGCACTGAGGTAGTTACGGATCACCGAGTCGTACAGGAGAAGCAGCTAAAGATGCTTATTGTGTTCCGCGGAATGCTTTTGAGATATAGCAAGTAGTTTGGCGTTCCTGTTACGGTTGGAGGAAGCTTTGTAACACGCGATCTTGCTTTATAAGGTGTAGAAACCGGACGAAAATGTCAGTTTCGGGGTAACATGTTGGTACTTTGTGCTTGCGTTTTCCGTAAATTGTTTATACAAATTTGCACGCATGAATTCAGACACACTGAAATACAATACCCTAATAAACATATACAAATATACAAGATATGCACAAGCACACTGACCTTATATGCATATAGTCGGAGATGAGATGGTAGGTAGGCCTAATAGGGCTAATATAAGCTGCGGGATAAGGTGTATATATTATTTCTAGTTAGTAAAGCTCAGATTATGTGCATATTTATAATTTTACATAGGTGTTGAACGCCAAGTAAATAAACAGCACCGATCAATCTCGCAAAACAAAGCAGCAAAGCATTATTCCATATAATTACGCAGAGTTCACTCTTGTTTCCCATCTTCCTTTTTTAAGAAGCAAAATTCAGCGCCCAACGTGGGGCTCGAACCCACGACCCCGAGATTAAGAGTCTCGTGCTCTACCGACTGAGCTAGCCGGGCTTATTTGATAGTAGTCAAACTGATGACTGGAATTATATATAAAACAGCTCCACAGCACAATTCTCGATGCGCATTTGCATCATATACATGCGAGACGACAGAAAACAATAAGACCGAGTATAATTTAAACCCGGCGTACTTCCGTCAACTATTAGCACTAAATAACTGCCGTTTCATATCCCATACAAAGAAGCTTTGCTCCTGCTGTATATGAGCATTACAAACTCGAAAACATCAGATAGAAAAAATAATGATAATGATAATGATGCTCTAAGAGCCGTTCGCGAGTAGACCTATTTTCGTTTGTGATTGGGCTTGTGCGTTCGTGCGTTCGTGTGTGTGTGTGTGTGTGTGTGTGTGTGTGTGTGTGTGTGTGTGTGTGTGTGTGTGTGTGTGTGTGTTCGTTCTTTCTTTTAAATATGTGTATGCCATAAACTAATTAATATTATAAACGCGGGCGCGCGTGTTCGTTTTTTTTTTTTTTTTCAAGTATGTGTATGCCATATACTTATGAATATTATATACGTGGGTGAGTTTCCCTCTTGTATTCTTTACAAAAGCCACGCTGATCGCCATGGAAGCAACAAATTCCCAAGGCTGACCGTCATATGGGCTATCACTCTCCACCAAAGACTGACAACGGTCCGGGTTCTATCTAGCTAACTAAATTATTAAGGAATGTCATTCCATGTAACGGCAGTCGACAATAGTAAGTAGTGGACTGCCGTTTATCGCACAATATACCAGATTATCATTTTTTGAGGACCATATGTTAATCACCGAAAATGTGTCCCTGCAGGGCTGCCGAAACTGATTTCCATTGATTATACATAATTAATTATCTAAATTATGGGCGACAGTTGATATGAAAACACTTTGACCCTCTGAATCCCTACGCATGGCTGACAAAATGATAACAGCATCGATTGTCCAAGTCTAGGATAACAGCAAGTGTTCTGTGCACGAAATGCCAGCTGTGCGGATTCTCGTTCTCCTCGACTTCGTCCTAAAGTATTCAGGGAATCGAGATTAGCTCCTCCAGTTCGGCTTCTGTATTCTTCCCATGATTAGTGATACAGAACGTAAAACTTTATTTCAATTGTTATTAGACAAGTAATATGTCGGTATCATGGTTGTTGTGTTCCTTTAACCGGATTAGTTGGGCTGCGCTATTCTTGCATTACGAACTCCCCGTTTACGAATACTGAAATGCAACATCTAATGTTTATAAATTGTAGAGTAGGCGACACACCCTGTAGAGCATGTTATTGTCATGCTGATATTGATTCTGAGATATTCTTTGTGAGGTGTGGTTACAATTTAAAATATCCTTCCTTGTGATAGCAGAATAAGTTCAGGTATCTGGAGGAGTCATGCTGGTCGTTGTCGAGTCAGATAACCGTCGTAGGTATTATGACATGGCATGTTTTGGAAATCATATGACCATTTCAAGGCGCACTTGTTTTGATCAGTTCTTTCCACTGTTCCCTGGCCCCGTACTTGGCCGGTACCTAACCTAGTCTAACCGAACCTGCTCTACGGTAACCTACTTCACCCAACTTTTAACCTATTCTACCCTATTTTATCATACTTTGCCGTACCCTGTCCTACATTGTCCTTTCCTGTCCTGCCTTATAGTGAACGGGTGTGCCTTCATTGCTCTCTTGCCCATCGCCAGTCACAGCTTCCTGTGGCTGGCAACCCAAGATGACCATATCAACCTTCGGACCTGCATTCACACCCGCAGCCGAACCTGAATACCCGGTCCGCTGCCTCGTCTTACAATCGAACTTGAGGGCGAACAATTTGTCGGAGACCCGCGAATTACTGCACTTCCAATTGTGCCTCTTCTAGGAACCCACCTGGAAGCCGAGAGTCGTCAGCCTAGCAATGTTTGGGAACCATACATGATCCCATCCTTGCCTTAGGCTTGCTTGCCACGTATACCATTATTTCGATCATGAAAGACATTGTGAAGATTACGAGGAGAGCCTTAGCACTTGTAATAACAATTATATCTTCCAACGCCCTGCCCTAGTTTACCCTACCCTACCTGCACCAACCTAACCTTGGACTGGAGACATTTGACGAGGATACCCTGCTATTGCCCTATTTCGACATTATTTCGGGACATAAACTACAAAGAAAACATTTTACTTCTTTGTATACGCAATGGCTTAATTATGGCTTAATGAGGGCAGGTGAGGGTGATTTTGTTGCCATTGTCTTTGAAAGGTGAGATTATACATGTTAATTCCGAAAGTATCCCTACCCCTTAGAGACAATAAAAAAATTATACATGAACATCAGAAGGAAACAAAATGCT
>NC_061831.1:17062094-17084594 GCF_019202785.1 Penaeus chinensis
CATCTTTTCTCTTTTCTTTTTTGTAAGATACAAAAAAAAAAAAAACAGTATACGACTCTGCATACGCAACACTTAAGGTGATGAGAAAATGATCAAAGAAAGGCAACAGCACACGAAAACAATTCTTTTTCTTAAGAATTTATGCGTCTTGCTCGCATTTACATTATGACCCGAGAGTTGCAGCAGCTCAATACTGTGATCACGAGTTGTATTTCGTACCTGGAGTAGAACAGAGAGTGCGGCGCTGAGCAGCTGGCCTTGTTACTTGCTAGTGTTCTTAGCATTCGTGTCGTTAATGGTACTTTAAAGAAGTGAAATAAAATATGTGAATCATTATTCGTGTTATTGTTGTTACAATTATTATTATAGTGATAATCATCATCATTACCATTATCATCAAAATCATATTTCATGTCATTATTACTTATTGCAACATAATAGTTGTGTGTATATATAGGATTTTTATTAGTAATAGCATTACTTTATCATTCTAATCATAACCATCACCATCGTCATTATCATCAAATCCTCACTATCATTGCTTTATTTTTTTACTGTTATTATTACTGTCATTATCAACTTGATTATACAATCATTATTATTATGACTGGTATTAGCATTAGGTTTTTCATTATTACCATTATCATTTTCGGTATCGCTATCGTTATGATTATCATTATCATTATTACACCTATTATTATCCTGATCGTTGTTATTATTGTTATCATTATTAGTAGTAATGGTGGTGGTGACATTTGTTGTACAAGAATCATCATCACTTATTATCGTTCATATAAATAATTACCATTATTACCACTGTTTTTTGCAACCATCATTACTATCGTTGGTCATTGCTATCATCATCATCTTTATTATCACTGACATTATTACATTATCGTTACATCATCGATATTACTGCTATTATCATTATCATCATCTTATTATTATCAGGTGCTTCTGAATGCTGAATGACCGGCCCAAATTTCGATTTGATGGACTAAATAGAGCGCCCAACGTGGGGCTCGAACCCACGACCCCGAGATTAAGAGTCTCGTGCTCTACCGACTGAGCTAGCCGGGCTTCTTGTAAACATGTAAAGTTGTCAAAGAAAAGTTCTCACTCAATATTCTGGCTCATGGGAGTTTCTGTTCACTGGAAACCTGGAGTGTGTCAATGCCTTTCTATGTTTGTTTGTATTCTTTTTCTATTATTATTATTTGTGCCATCCCCGATGCGGTGTTTGACGAACTATTTGTCGCCATGTTGACATCATGTCGTTGACTGGGTCTTTATTCTAGGGTGGCTGACTCATGGTCCTTCCCGCGGGGAGTAATTGGTTAGATAATTATTGTTGGTGGTTCCCACCCCAATATCGTATCTACAACAGAGTCACCCACTACCATATCTAAGTCAGACTTACCCAATATATGCAAATCGGTGTGTGTGCTCATCCGCTCTTACAGGCGATGTGTGTGCATGATGAATGCCTATAAACACTTATATGCACACCACATGTGTGTGTGTGCTCGCACGGAATTGCATATATTGGGCCATGCACACAGATAATAAAATATATACACACATGTATATATGCGTGTGTGTGTATATACATACATACGTACATATATGTGATACACACACACACACACACACACACACACATATATATATATATATATATATATATATATATATATATATATATATATATATATATATTTATATATGTACACATGTGTGGGAGAAACAAAAAAGGTGTATATATATACACACATATGTATATATACATATGATTTCATGTGTCCTAGCAAGGTACTATTTATGATTTCTGAAGCTTAGGCATAATTGTTTTCTGATGGAGGTTCCTTTCAGGTCGAAGGTCCGTCTGGGAATCTAGGGACTACTCCCCCCCCCCCCCCCGAATCCTGTTTGAAGAGTGCCCTTTTGGAACAGAGTCTTATTCTTATTCTTTCTTTCCCTTTTTCTTGTCCTCTTTTCTCTCCCTCATTAGTCCTCTTACGGAATAAGTTACATAAAAGAACGGTATAAAACTCTTATGGTGATGAGAAAAGTATCAAAGCCAGGCAACAGTACACGAAAACAATTCTTTTTCTTAAGAATTTGTGCGTCTCGCTCGCATTTACATTATGACCCGAGAGTTGCAGCAGCTCAATACTGTGATCACGAGTTGTATTTCGTACCTGGAGTAGAACTGAGAGTGCGACGCTGAGCAGCTGGCCTTGTTGCTTGCTATTGTTATTGGCATTCGTGTCGTTAATGAAGCTTTAAAGAAGTGGATTAAAACATGTGATTTATTATTAGTATCATTGTTGTTATTGTTGTGATTATTATTATTATTATAATCATCATCATTACCATTCTCATTAATGCTATATTTTGTCATTACTATTTTGTAGCAATGATGTATTACGTCTTAGAAGTAAAATTATTGTTATCAGTAGCATTACTTTATAATTTTAATTATCACCATCACCAGAGTCATCATCATCACCATCATCAAATCCTCATTATCATTATTTGTTTAATTGTTTTTACTATTATTACTGTCATTATCAATTTTATTATAATCATTATTATTATCACTGATATTATCATTAGGATTTTTCATTATTACCATTAGGTTTTTTCATTCATTTCATTATCATTTTCGGTATCGCTATCGTTATCATAATTATTATCATCATTATCACTATCATTGTCAGTAGTAGTAGTAACAGTAGTGGTATTTGTAGTACTGAAATCATCGTCACTTATTATCATTTATACCATTGTTTTATTTTTATGATCGCTATCGTTATCATTATTATTATCATTACACCTATTATTATCATTATCATCCCTGTTTTTTGCAATCATCATTGCTATCGTTGGTTATTGCTGGTTATCACCATTATTATCATTATACATATTCAGTATCATTATTCTATTATCGTTACACCATCGGTACTATTATCATCATTATCAATCACATTATTATTGTCATTCTCATTATCTTATCATTATTATCATTATCAGGTGCTTCTGAATGCTGAATGATCGGCCCAAATTTAGATTTGATGGACTAAAGAGAGCGCCCAACGTGGGGCTCGAACCCACGACCCCGAGATTAAGAGTCTCGTGCTCTACCGACTGAGCTAGCCGGGCTTCCTGTGCTTTTGTAAAGTAGTCAAAGAAAAGTTATTCTCACCAGTGGCGTGGTGGCTCCAAATTGGCTGGGGGGCACTGATGGTTTATGGCGCCCCCCCCCCCCCCTCCAAGAGAACTATGCCTTAGGTTAATCTTCAGGGACGCAGCTATGCCGAGTTGTCATCTTGTTTACATTTTGTTTTGGAAGGCTTTTGGCGCCCCTTCGTTAAAAGTGTTGGGGCTTCGGCGCCCCTTGACTCCTAGTCGCTGGGGGGGGGGGGGGGGGGGCGTGCCAACCCCCCCCCCCCCCCCCCCCCCCCCGCCCCCCCGGCCACCACGCCACTGATTCTCACTCAGTATTCTGGTTCATGGAAGTTTCTGTTCACGGGAAACCTGGTGTGTGTCATTGCTTTTAAATGTTGTTTTATTGTTATTTGTGCCATCACCAATGCGGTGTTTGACGAACTACTTGGCGCCTTGTTGGCATTATAGTTATTATTATCGTTATTAATAGTATTACCATCATTATTATTATTAGTAGTAGCAGTAGTACTAGAATCATCATTCATTATTATCGTTCATACAAGGTTATCATTATCATCACTGTTTTTTACAGTCATCATTATTACTATCATTGGTTATTGCTATTATCATCAATAATATTCAGTATCATTATTCTATTATCGTTAAATCACTGATATTATTGTAATCATAATCAGCTTTATTATTAACATTATCATTATCATTATAATCATTATCTTTATTGTTATCATTTCTGTTGTTATTACTGTAATCATTATCATCATCCTAGTTATGATTAATATGATTTTTATTATCATTATCATTATCGTGATTATCATAATTACTATTAATATAGTTATTATAATTATAATTATCATCATCGTTATTTTCATCATCGTGATCATTATCATCACCGTCACTATCATTGGTGTTAGTGATATCTTTGTCAAGAATAACAAAAATCTTATTATTTATTGACATAAGAATTACTCTATTCAATTTGTCTAGTTTTCTAAGGAAGCACCAATTCCGCAAGTCTTCCGCGAACGCTCTCTAGAAACGCATTGTTTCGAATCTGCGGATATATGGTCAAAACCAAGTGATTCCGCCGTTTGTTGAGCAGTTCTCGGCCATTCGTGTTTTGAGATTTAGGCAAGCCACGTGGAAGGCATCGGTTCCTAGTACCAATTTTGTATTATTCAGAGGTTTGAGCAAAAGTTGTGCTTTTATTGTGATATATTAATTGATGTAATGTATCTGTCAGTCCTGCAGTGTTTGGTCATTTCTAGGATTTACTATATTTATTTCCAAAGAATAATAATAGTGATTATGACTGACTTGTGAATAAGAATAAAACTGAAGAATTTATAAAGATGAAGAGAATATTTATATACCTTTTTAAAGGCTCTACCATTTCATACCTCCCCCCCCCCCCCCCCCGCGCTTTTCGAAGGTCAGACTCTGCAAGACTCGCGTTATAGTCATAATTCAATATCAAGGTACACTACAACGTTAAATGTGTCTTATATATCTCAATAAATACCTAAAAGTACCCTAAGGAATATGAATTTATTTGTTTGTTTAATGTTTAATTGACGTTATTCTTGTAAATGTTTCTTCATTGATTTATACATTTATCCTCAATATTTCTTTCGATTTATTGTGATAACATTTTTTAGTATTTACATATTTTTTCCTTCTTAGCATTATTAAAGAATTTATAAACAAAATTACAATACCACATCTGTAAGGATTTATTATTTTACAGCTTATTTTCCCGACTCGTGAAAAGTACTGTCATCTGGTAAGCTTGATTAAAATGCTCTTATTTATCAACTTGTGAATTTGACAATAAAGATTTACCTAACGACAAATATATTTCTAGAGGCTGTTCAGTTGTTGTTGTGATCACTTTCATTATTAACATTTTCGTTATCATCCATATATACTATAATGATGATAACAATTATTATAATTATTATACCTATTATATCCTCTTCCTCGTCGTCATAATCGTATCCCTGTTATAGTAATGATGGTCATTATCATCATCTTCATCACCATCATCATCTTCATCATCATCTTCACCTTCACCTCCACTTTCACCTTCACCTTCACCTTCATCTTCATCTTTACCTTTACCTTTACCTTCATCTTCATCGTCATCATCTTCATCTTTATCCTCATCTTCATCTTTATCTTTATCTTTATCCTTATCTTCATCTTCATCATCATCACCATCACCATCATCACCATCATCATCTTCATCATCATCATTATCATCTTCATCTTCATCATCATCACCATCATCATCATCTTCATATTCATCTTCATCTTCATCATCATCTTCATCTTTATCTTTATCTTCATCTTTACCTTTACCTTTACCTTCATCTACATCTACATCTTCATCTTCATCCTCATCTTCATCTACATCTTCATCATCATAACCATCACCATCATCACCATCATCATCATCATCATCATCTTCATCTTCATCTTCATCTTCATCTTAATCATCATCACCATCATCATCATCTTCATCTTCCTCTTCATCTTCATCATCATCTTCATCTTCATCTTCATTTTCATTTTCATCTTTATTTTTCATTTTCATCTTTATCTTCATCTTCATCTTCATCTTCATCTTCATCTTCATCTTCATTTTCATCTTCATTTTCATTTTCATCTTCATCTTCATCTTCATCTTCATCTTCATCTTCATCATCATCTTCATCTTCATCTTCATCTTCATCCTCATCTTCATCTTCATTCTTCATCTTCATCTCATCTTCAATCTTCATCTTCATTTTCATTTTCATTTTCTTCTTCATCTTCATCTTCATTCTTCATCTTCATTTTCATCTTCATCTTCATCTTCATCTTATCTTCATCTTCATCTTCATTTTCATCTTCATCTTCCTCTTCATCTTCATCTTCATCTTTATCTTTATCTTTATCCTTATCTTCATCTTCATCATCATCACCATCACCATCATCACCATCATCATCTTCATCTTCATCTTCATCTTCATTTTCATTTTCATTTTCATCTTCATCTTCATCTTCATCTTTATCTTTATCTTTATCTTTATCTTTATCTTTATCTTTATCCTTATATTTATATTTATCTCTATCTTTATCTCTATCTTTATCTTTATCTTTATCTTTATCTTCATCTTCATCATCATCACCATCACCATCATCACCATCACCATCATCACCATCATCATCTTCATCTTTATCTTTATCTTTATCTTTATCTTTATCTTTATCTTTATCTTTATCTTTATCTTTATCTTTATCTTTATCTTTATCTTTATCTTTATCTTTATCTTTATCTTTATCTTTATCTTTATCTTTATCTTTATCTTTATCTTCATCTTTATCTTTATCTTTATCTTTATCTTTATCTTTATCTTTATCTTTATCTTTATCTTCATCTTTATCTTTATCTTTATCTTTATCTTTATCTTTATCTTCATCTTCATCTTTATCTTCATCTTTATCTTTATCTTTATCTTCATCTTCATCTTCATCTTCATCATCATCACCATCATCATCTTCATCATCATCACCATCATCATCTTCATCTTTATCTTTATCTTTATCTTTATCTTTATCTTTATCTTTATCTTCATCTTTATCTTTATCTTTATCTTTATCTTTATCTTTATCTTTATCTTCATCTTCATCTCATCTTCATCTTCATTTTCATTTTCATTTTCATTTTCATCTTCATCTTCCTCTTCATCTTCATCTTTATCTTTATCTTCATCTTCATCTTTATCTTTATCCTTATCTTCATCTTCATCTTCCTCTTCATCTTCATCTTTATCTTTATCCTTATCTTCATCTTCATCATCATCTTCATCTTCATTTTCATTTTCATCTTCATCTTTATCTTTATCTTTATCTTTATCCTTATCTTCATCTTCATCTTCATTTTCATTTTCATCTTCATCTTCATTTTCATCTTCATCTTCATCTTTATCTTTATCTTTATCTTTATCTTTATCTTTATCTTTATCTTTATCTTTATCTTTATCTTTATCTTTATCTTTATCTTTATCTTTATCTTTATCTTTATCTTTATCTTTATCTTTATCTTTATCTTTATCTTTATCTTTATCTTTATCTTTATCTTTATCTTTATCTTTATCTTCATCTTCATCATCATCTTCATCTTCATTTTCATTTTCATCTTCATCTTATCTTCATCTTCATCATCATCTTCATCATCATCACCATCATCATCATCATCATCATCATCATCATCATCATCATCATCATCATCATCATCATCATCATCATCATCATCATCATCATCATCATCATCATCATCATCATCATCATCATCATCATCATCATCATCATCATCATCATCTTCATCATCATCACCATCATCATCATCATCTTCATCATCATCACCATCATCATCATCATCATCATCATCATCTTCATCATCATCACCATCATCATCTTCATCATCATCACCATCATCATCTTCATCATCATCACCATCATCATCTTCATCATCATCACCATCATCATCATCATCATCATCTTCATCATCATCACCATCATCATCTTCATCATCATCACCATCACCATCATCACCATCATCATCTTCATCATCATCACCATCACCATCATCACCATCACCATCATCACCATCATCATCTTCATCTTCCTCTTCATCTTCATCATCATCACCATCATCATCATCATCATCTTCATCATCATCACCATCATCATCTTCATCATCATCACCATCACCATCATCACCATCATCATCTTCATCATCATCTTCATCATCATCTTCATCATCATCACCATCATCATCTTCATCATCATCACCATCACCATCATCACCATCATCATCATCATCATCATCATCATCATCATCATCATCATCATCTTCATCATCATCACCATCATCATCATCATCATCTTCATCATCATCACCATCATCATCATCATCATCATCTTCATCTTCATCTTCCTCTTCATCTTCATCATCATCACCATCATCATCTTCATCATCATCTTCATCATCATCTTCATCATCATCACCATCATCATCATCATCATCATCATCATCATCATCTTCATCTTCCTCTTCATCTTCATCATCATCTTCATCATCATCACCATCCACCATCATCACCATCATCATCATCATCATCATCATCATCATCATCATCATCATCATCATCTTCATCTTATCTTCATCTTCATCATCATCACCATCACCATCATCACCATCATCATCTTCATCATCATCTTCATCTTCATCATCATCACCATCACCATCATCACCATCATCATCTTCATCATCATCACCATCACCATCATCACCATCATCATCATCATCATCATCTTCATCATCATCACCATCACCATCATCACCATCATCATCATCATCATCATCATCATCATCATCATCATCTTCATCATCATCACCATCACCATCATCACCATCATCATCATCATCATCATCTTCATCATCATCACCATCACCATCATCACCATCACCATCATCACCATCATCATCTTCATCTTCATTTTCATTTTCATCTTCATTTTCATCTTCATTTTCATTTTCATTTTCATCTTCATCTTATCTTCATCTTCATCATCATCACCATCATCATCATCATCATCATCATCTTCATCTTCATCATCATCACCATCATCATCTTCATCTTCATCATCATCACCATCATCATCTTCATCATCATCACCATCATCATCTTCATCTTCATTTTCATCTTCATTTTCATCTTCATCTTCATCATCATCACCATCACCATCATCACCATCATCATCATCATCATCATCATCATCATCATTATTATTATCATTACTATTATTCACATACACGCGATGGCAAGGTACAAACACATTAAAAATAAAGATATCCCTTAACAATCACTCAAGTTTCGTAAGAGGACTTCGAGATCATTGATGCTGTCGGTTTCTTCCGTCTACTTGATTTTATGGCCACACGCATTATATTCCCTGAACTTATCATGGTAAGTTCAAGACCTTATTACGGTTTTGCAGGTTTATTGGACATCCCCAGTATTTGGTAGTTTATTTTAGATGGACGGATTTATGGAAATTTAGTAAATATGATTATCTGTGACTAAGTGTTTGATATGAGAGTATGTTCGAGCATTAATTTATTCGAATAAGTTTTTGTAGACTTTACACTTTACCGAAAAAATAACATGTTTCAAACAGTATCAGCAACTAAAGTAAATAAATGTCTCTGCAATGAAAATCTCCTTCCTGATACAACCGCATACTTATATAAGTTCCAGCGTTACTTTATACGATAAATACAATAAAAATATTTCGTTAACCAAGATATGAATTTAATTTTCGTAATGTATCAAAGAAAAATAAATATCATCCTTTCTATTGATACTTGATAACTATTCCCACTACATATTCTGTAGTGACAAGTATAGAAAACTGTACCTATTTCTGAGGAAGACTTCGTCGAAATGCGTCAAATACATTTCTTGAGCTGTGAAGTTATTCATTCTCATTCATACCTTTGGACTCAAATATTTCTATAATACTCCAATGTGAAAATGGATATTGAGAGGAAATAGCTTTTATACTTTCATTGCCGAGCATATCAACCTTATAACATATAAAGATGAATATATATCGGAATATTTAAGCAGACATTTCCATACACCCTTGGCAACTCCCGTCGTAAAAAAAAAAAAAAAAAAAAAAAAAAAAAAAAAAAAAAAAAAAAAAAAAAAAAAACAGTAATGCGAAAACAGTTAGATTAAAATAAATAATCGTGAAAAAGCATATAATGAGTAAATTTGTCTAATTACAAGATATGCATGAATGCCCATTACTGTACTTAGCTTTAAGTTCACGCGACATATACTGTATGTACTGATACTGTAAAGTCAAATTGCAAGTTTCTTCAAACAGCTTATAATCAGAAAACGATTAGTCGATTAAGAAAAAAACAGACAAGGGAGGGGGACTTAATCCTTATCATAAAGCACAACCTGAAAAAAAAACAAAAAAACATAACACCTTTCCTACTTTCATTCGCAGCTTTCTTTTTATGCCACGTAGCTCACAAGAAACATACTCTTCTAACTACCAGGAGAATGTGGAGAAATATTCACCAGCAGCAGCTAAAAGTATACACAATTCCGATCGCAGAATGAAAGACCAAAGGCATTGTGGTTGTTCCGCAGTGTAAAATAATTCAGGCGTTATTGTGCATCGCGTATCGTGTTTTCCTGATTAAGTTATATATCAATTGAAAGTGTGTCATTTCTTTCTGTTGTATTTCTCTCTTATTGGGTTTAATTTTATCCATATTGTGGTATTATTATTTTTTTTTCTTTTTCATTCTTGTCTGTAATTTATATTATTTATCTTTCATTTTTGTATTACTTCTTTCTTCAAACCCTGATTCATATTTGTTGGTAAATCAGATATAGTTTACGATCAAATCTTTCTGTATCCTTAAATCCACCAAGTATTTCACTAAGAATTTCCATTGTTGAATTTAATCAGTCTTTATGTTAAAACAATAAGCAGCATGTAAGTTAACACAGACAGAGGCTGCGATTCATTTCTAAATTGTGGACGTTTATTTTTAGCCACGTATTATTCTTACGGAAAATACGCTTTGGATTTCCCTACAATTTTACCATGACAGTGATAACCACTTGAATATGCATGAGTATAGCGAATTTGGCTCAGGCAGGCTGAACGAAACCTCATTTTTAATTGAAATACTTTGCTCTGTTCTTCCTATGTTCCTCCTAACAAGGGCAGGGTCTTCAGCAATGGTAATAACGATAGTAACAGTTACATGAATATGAAAAATAATAATAGTGGAAATTATGTGACCAGGGTGGTGACAAAATAGCAGTGACTGATAATGATAATAATAATAACAGGCATGACAACAATAATACAATAATAGTGACATCATCCGGTGATTGTGGGTAGTAAGGTAACGATCACGATAATAATGATAATAACGATAGCAATGATAACATAAAACCTGGCAGAGAAAAATATCATCACTGTCATGATTATAATCATAACAATTGCAATGTTAGTGACATGATAAAAAGGAAGAACACGACAAAAATAATAACAGGATAGCACTAATAGCAGTACCACCAATGCAATGATAGCAGTAAAGATTTTAAAACTGACAGTAGTAATAATGATTATCATTATAGTCGCCATGACTATGATTAACACAACTATAATAACTGCAGCAATAAAAAAGAGCAACAATAATAATAGTAGCAGTCATAATGATGATAATGATGTTATAACTGGAATTTAATGGATTTATGTCAAATGTGACAACGTTACTAATACATTATTCTGAAATATTCACATAAAATAGAATGTCAGCAAATATCATATTATAAAACAGGCAGTGCTCTCCATGTTTTGCTTTGAACTATAAAGCACAGTTGTTCAAAATAGTTGGTGTATCGGGGTGTTTGTTCGCGTTTGCATGTGAAGCTGAATATTGAATGTAAACAATCAAAGGCAGATTGATTTGTCATTGCACTAAAAGCCCACAACGCAGCATTCCACTTTTAACCAAAATGTTTCTATTTATGGCTAAAATAAAATGACGATAAAAGACTCAGTTGATATAAAGCATATTTTTTTCAAGACTAAAATTAAGGTTTAAATAACTATAATTCTTTGATTTATGTTCCATTTCACAAACTAAAAGAAGGCAAGCAATGCATATAAAGAAGCAAATACCTTTAATTTGACTATTCAAAACATGCAATGAATAACTCCAACGAAATATTTTATCAGCGCTCAAGTCATTTTAATAATCTTACAACGATATCTCAACAGATAAGATAGTATATTGATCATTAGAAGTATGCACTGACAAGTCCATTGGTTTATACAATGGGGATAAAGCACTGAACAGAAATATGCAGGGCATTTCAGAAACATGGTACCACGTAAGGTCTACACAAGTATCTATAAACCTTGGAACCACGTGGCAAGATCTCAACACCTGCGCACTTTGATCGTGAAACTTTCATCCCGAACAACACCACTTTTCTTCTCTCTCTCTCTCCCCTCTCCCTCTCTCCCTCTCCCTCTCCTTCTCCCTCTCCCTCTCCCTCTCCCTCTCCCTCTCCCTCTCTCTCTCTCTCTCTCTTATTTTGACACTAATGGACTTAAACTAAATCCACATAAAACTCAATGTATATTCATAGGTAGTCGGCAGAACATTGCTAAAATTCCCAGTGACACAATCATAGAATTTGAAGGCTGCTCTATCAAACCGAGCACTTCAGTGAATAATCTAGGAGTACAAATAGACAGATTCATGACATTTGAACCACACGTTGACAAAATACACAGGAAAGTAGTGGGTACCCTGTTATATCTTAATCACATACGAAATCAGATCACTACTGAAACTAGAATCTTGGTTGTACAAACTCTAGCTCTAAGCATAATTAACTATTGTTCAAACATCTGGGGTTCGACTAACAAAACCCAAATGCAAAAAGTGCAAAAATTACAAAATTTTGCTGCCAGAGTAGCACTAGGTAATATCAGTAAACTTGATCACGTCACCCCACATATCAAAAAATTAAAATGGTTAAAAGTTCACTTTAAATGCAGCTATGACACATGTTTATTTATTTACAAACTTATTCATGGGAATTATCCGAATTGGTTGATGGCCTTGCAAACCGTAGGGAACACATCAGGTGTCCAGACACGCCAAGTAAATTCCCTTTTTGTCAAGAGATCGAATACCAATACAGGGGCACGACAAATGGAAATACGTGGACCCAAGTTATGGAACATGCTACCAGATAATTTAAGAGGCATTAACAACTTCTGTAATTTTAAAATGAAATTAAAAGAACACTTCTTAAATATTCAAATGTAAATATATATATATTTATGTAAAGAATAACCATTGTAATTTAATGGAATAAAATGTTTTGACTTTGACTTTGACTCTCTCTCTCTCTCTCTCTCTCTCAGCTTTAGCTAGGTTTAAGCAAGGAAAAATGTTTATAAGCGTCAAGGGACTTCCCCAAATTTGCATCCGCAGGACTAAACAGTGCGCCCAACGTGGGGCTCGAACCCACGACCCCGAGATTAAGAGTCTCGTGCTCTACCGACTGAGCTAGCCGGGCTTGATATTCAGAAGTGAAATTGCATGGAATATTTTAAATGATCTTAATAAGCAACAATAGGAATGGTTACATAATAATAATAATACTGTCGTTAATGTAATCAGTTGCTAGCATTTTTTTTTTTTTTTTAATGTACAAATAATCTCATACACACATGTGTGTGTGTGTGTGGTATATATATATATGCATATGTGTGTATGCGCGCGTGAACGTACGTGTACGGGTGCGGGAGCGTGTCCGTGTGTGTGTGTGTGTGTGTACACATATACACACACACAGTGTGTGTGTGTGTGTGTGTATATATATATAAACTTAAATCTATAATAGTGATTTCCTGTTAGTTTCGTGACTGTAGCACCTTATTGATAATTTGTGTGTTAAAATTAGCTTCAGTAAATAGAAGTTAGGGAGTAACAGAGAGACATCAAAGAGTTTATCAGCTGCTCCTCCTTACCCTTACAGATCTGCCGCTGAACACAGTTGTCTTCCTCCTTATCTACTTGATCACAGTATTATTGATAATAACATGAACTAAGCAGAAACCCATGAAGCTATGCATGGTCTACAGGTATGATATTATGATCTACATATATGTACCAGAAAAGTTGAACCGGTAAATTCTATAGAGATCGTTTATCTAAGTAAATTGCATGTGTACTAATGATGATAATACTAATGATAGTAATAATAATAAGAATAGCAATGATAATAACAATATTAATAATGCTAAAAATAATAGTAACAACAACAAAAACAACAACAAACAACAACAACAACAACACTTATAATAAAAGTAATGAGACCGCTTATCATTAAGATAATAATGATTCCGACAATGATGAATGATGATGGTAATAATAAAATATTAATTAAAACGACAACAATGATAATAGTAATAAAGATACTAACAACAGTAATAATGACGACAATAATAATAATGATAATGAAATTGATAATGATGATTATGATAACAGTAATAATAATGATAATAGTTATAATAGTGATGAAATCAATAATAGTGATGATGATGATGATGATAATGATGATGATAAAATAATAATAATAATAATAAGGATGATAGTAATAATAGTAATGATAGTAATAATAGTGACGATAGTTATAATAAGGATGACAGTAACGAAATCTAAGAATGGCCAACCTAATTCTTATCTAAACAAGAGGACAATGATAAAAGTCATAATATGTTTAAGGGTCAGCAGAAATGCCTGCACCACTGGTACTATTAGAAACAGCGTTACATATATCTTTGGCTCCAGCAGCTGTGCCACGCGGGAAATCCTTACCCAGTGCCCCCCCCCCCCCCCCCCAACCTTGGCACCGCAGCTGGGTGAGTTAAGTCAAACCATTCCTTCACTCACTCGGTAATATGATTAATTCTATTCTACAAACAGTAATAAAATGTATAGAAAAATCTTGTACTTGTCCTTTTTTTCAGATATAACATATTCATAATATTAATAATGACAATGATAATGCTGATAATAATAAAATGAAATCGCTGTGGCCCGTCCCATCGGCGTAAGGATTATATGAATGAGTCGATGTACAAATGTAGAAAAGGCTATAAATGAGAATTAATAACTTTATAAGAAAACAATTACAACTGCCACGTTTCTGTTAAATTCTTCATCGATTCCTAAGTCTTTTCTTCTGACTGTATGCAACAAATGCTGGAAGCTGGATATATATATGGATATATATATAAATATATATATATATATATATATATATATATATATACACAAATATATATATACACATACATATACAAATATATATACAAATATATATATATACACATATATATACAAATATATATATACAAATATATATATATACATATAAATCGATGATGTGGTGATAATGATAATAGTAGTAATAATAATAATGAGGTTACTCTTAAAAATATAATAACAGTGCTGGAATGCTGATAATAGTATTATTTATAATGATAATGATATTAATTAGAAGAAGAATAATGATAATAATAATAATGATTAGAAGAAGAATGATAATAATAAGAAGAATAATGATAATAATAATAATGATAAGAAGAAGAATGATAATAATAAGAAGAATAATGATATTAATAGATATAATAATGATAATAATAGATACAATAATGGTAACAATAGATACATACTGTTAATACAAAGTGTAAAAAAGTACATCAATGACGATTAATGGTAGAGGTATAATGGCAATAGTTATGGATAGTCAACTTTGTATTACACACACATATATGTGTGTGTGTGTGTGTGTGTGTGTGTGTGTGTGTGTGTATGTATGTGTGTGTGTGTGTGTGTGTATGTATGTGTGTGTGTGTGTGTGTGTGTGTGTATGTGTGTGTGTGTGTGTGTGTGTGTATATAATTCTTCTCTCATCCCTTCACTTCATGTTTTCTATCAACTTACTGTGCAATCAGTATCTGCTGCGTGCGCAAAATTCCACACAACAGCAGAAGAGTAGAGTACCTTTTTTCTTCGTGTGCAACGTCGGGTCAAGTAGTCTAGATAAAGTTGCACTCAACAGAATTATGGGTCTCGCTGCAGTAACGTATTTTTTAGGTTCAAACTAGGAACAAACGTCCTTTAAGGATCCAGTCGAAATAAGCCTTGGAGGACTAAATAGAGCGCCCAACGTGGGGCTCGAACCCACGACCCCGAGATTAAGAGTCTCGTGCTCTACCGACTGAGCTAGCCGGGCTTATTTTCTATGGTTCAATTTATTATTAATAGCGTATATAATCAAATTCAGAAAAAAATGATCATAATAGTGATGATAAAAGCAATCAGTATATACTCAAGTCATTAACTCTTCTTTATCACCACAATGTAAGTTAAGAAGAAACCCATTACTATGTGGTTTGTAATAATAACTATATATCATACACGAAAATAATTGAAATAATAATGATAAAAAAACATAATAGTAATAACACTGATAATGATGATGATGATGATAATAGTAATAGTAATACTAGTAATTATAGTAATTATATAATTAATATCACTATTATTGATAATATCATAAACTAAGCAGAAACTCATGAAGCCAAGTATGGTCTACAGTTGCAAGATTATGATTTCATATACAGTATGTACCAGAACAGCTGTACCGGTAAATGCAATATACATTTATATAAGTAAATTGGATATGTACGCAGGTAGAGTTCTTAAGCAAAAAGTTAATATGGTAATATATATTATCAATTGATGATAATAACTATAATAGTTCTGATGATGAGAAAAAATCATAATGAAAGTAATAATAATAATAGTTATTACGACCCCGAGATTAAGAGTCCCGTGCTCTACCGACTGAGCTAGCCGGGCTTGTTTCCCGAGGTTCAAATTATTATTAATACGGTATGTAATCAGATTCAGAAAAAAAATATATATGATGATCATAATATCAGCGGTGGTGATTATTAAAAACTATGCTAATAGAAATAATGACGTTGACATTAACGTTATTGCTATCATTAATGTCATCATCATTGCATTGCCATTACTATATTAGTTGAGAAGAAACTCATTAATATGTAAACTGATGTAACTTGTGGGATGTAATAGTAATAATAATGATAATAATAATAAAATATTGATCACAGTAACAAAAATGATAATAGCAATAAGGATAATAATAACAATAGTAATAATGATGACAATAATAATAATGATAGCTATGACAATAGTAATAATAATGATAGTAGTAAATGTGATGACAGTAGTAATAGTGATGATAGTAGTAATAGTGATGATAGTAATAATAGTGATGATAATAACAACTAAATCTAACAATGACCAACCAAGTTATAATACTACTTAAAATAAGATATTGATAAATATTATAACATTATTAAAAATCAGCAGAAATGCCTGCAAAACTGGTACACTTAAGAACTGTTACATATATCTGTTGCTCTAGCAGCTGTACCACGTGGGACATTCTTGACCCCCTGACCTCAGCACCTCAGACGGGCGAGGTAAGCCACATCATTTCATCACTTGCTCAGTAAATTAATTCAGTTCACATTCATATTACTCATACTACAACAAAATATTTAGAAAAAAAAACTTGTATCAGACATGAGAAGAGTAGCTTGTCACCTAGCATATTATCCACATACACATTTTCTTGCAACAATTGTTTTCTTCGTGTGCAACGTCGGGTCAAGTAGTCTAGATAAAGTTGTACTCAACAGAATTATGGATTTCACTTTGAAACTACCTCTGAGAATCCAGACGAAGTATTCCTCGGAGGACTAAACAGAGCGCCCAACGTGGGGCTCGAATCCACGACCCCGAGATTAAGAGTCTCGTGCTCTACCGACTGAGCTAGCCGGGCTTATTACCTGAGGTTCAAATTGTTATTAATATGGTATGTAATCAGATTCAGAAAAACATGAGAACGATCATAATAGCAGCAGTAGTGATAATAAAAATAATACTAATAGAAATGAAGATGTTGACATTAACATAATAAAAATAACAGTAAGAACAATGATAATAATGATGATGATAACAATAATAATAGTGATAGTAATATTAGAGATAATTATATAATTAATAACACAATTATTGATAATAACATTAAGAAGAAACCCATGAAGCTATGCATGGCCTACAGTTACAAAATTATAATCTACATATATGTACCAGAGGAGCTGAACCGGTAAATTCTATATACATTGTTTAAGTAAACTGCATGCGTACGCTGGTAGAGTTTGGCCTTTTGGGAATCCTAAGCAAAAAGTAAATATGGTAATACTATTGATCGATGATAAAAACAGTAATTCTGATAATGACAAAAGATGATAATGAAAATAATGATAATCCAAATTATGATTATCATTATTATTACTATAATAACAATAATGGAATAGTGATGATAAAACTAATAATAGTAATGAGAATAAGAATAGCAATTATAATAATGCTAAATTTAATAGTAACAATAATAACAATTATTGATAATGAGAATAATAATAACGATAGTAATAACAATGAAGATACTGATAATGATGATAATGGTAATGATGATGAGGGTAATGCTAATAATTATGATAATGATAATGCTAATAATTATGATAATGATAATGATAATAATTATGATAATGATAATGCTTATAATTATGATAATGATAATGATAATAATTATGATAATGATAATGATAATAATTATGATAATGATAATGATAATAATTATGACTATGATAATGATAATAATTATGATAATGATAATGATAATAATTATGATAATGATAATGATAATATTTATGATAATGATAATACTTATGATAATGATAATACTTATGATAATGATAATAATTATGATAATGATAATGTTAATAATAATGATACTGATAATGATAATAATGATAATAGTAGTGATGATAGTAATAATAAATGATAATGATAATGATAATAATGATAATAGTAGTGATGATAGTAATAATAATAATGCTATCAACAGTACTGATGATAGTAATAAGAAAGATGATAGTTATAACAGTAATGATAGTAATAATAGTAATGATAGTGATGTTGCTAATAATAGTAATGATAGTAATAATAGTGATGATAGTAATAATGAAGAAGATAGTAACGAAACCTAAATGATACTAACTGAAAAGAGGATAATGATATATATGATAACATTATTAATCAGCAGAAATGCCTGCACCACAGGTACTAGTAGTGTTACATAAATCTGTTGCTCCAGCAGCTGTACCACGTGGGGAATCCTTACCCAGTGACCTCCTGGCCTCCTTCACTCACTCAGTAACATTCATATTGCTGTAACAAAATCCACAGAAAAAAAATTAACTTGTCCATTTCGAATATTAATCCGACATTGTGTACGGACCTCATTTTTCAGACATAAGATAATGATAGTAATCATAATAACAACAAAAATAATAAAATAAAATCACTGTGGTCCGTCCCATCGACGTGAAGATTATATGAAAAGGTCGATGTACGGATACAGAAAAAAGCTATAGATGAGACTGAATAACTTCATAAGAAAATCATTACAACTGACACGTTTCTGTTAATTTTTTCATCGATTCCTAAGTCTTGGGGGTCTTGCAATAAAATTAGCGCTATATCCCTATCTTCTGACTGTATGCAACAAATGCAGGATAGTTTGGTGGGTTTGTTAAATATTCATCTTGTTGATATGTGTGTGTGTGTGTGTGTGCGTGTGCGTGTGCGTGTGCGTGTGCGTGTGCGTGTGCGTGTGCGTGTGCGTGTGCGTGTGCGTGTGCGTGCGTGTGCGTGTGCGTGTGCGTGTGTGTGTGTGTGTGTGAGCACAAATCGATGACGTGGTGATAATGATAATAGTAGTAATAATCATAATAAAATAATATATGGATATGTTTGTAGCAAACTACTCTACTCATGCCTGATGTTATGTGGAATTTTGCGCACGACCGATTACAAAAATACCGATTACAAAAATAAATGAATAGAAAATATAGGATTAAGAACTGGAATAAACGTGGAGGAAAAGAGGAATGAAATTAAGAGAAGGGAAAAGAGAAGACATTATACATGATACAAAGTTGATTATCCGTAACTGTTGTTATTATATCTCCACCAGTATTATATGTCATTGGTGGTGTTTTTATACCATTGGTATTAACAGCAGCGATTATCATTAGATACAAGATATCACAATAGATGCAATGTACGATGCTCATTGTTAATTACTGTTGCTATCATTACTATTATTATTATTATTATCATTATACTTATTATCATCTTTATTATTATTAGCATTACTTTATTCTTATTCTTATTTTCTTTATCATTACCAGCATTATTATATTGTTATTAGTAGCATAATTATTATCAATACTATATATCGTTATCACTACATCACCGATCTTTATATATCTAAATGCATCAACCTATCGAATTCTTAACAAACTCACCAAATAGTCCTGTATTTGTTTTTCAATAGAAACGTATCGGTTGTAATTGTTTCGTTATGAAGTGATTCTCATTTATTCCCTTTTTGTATTGACTCATTCATATAATCTTCACACCGATGGGTGCGGGCCAAAGCTATTTGATTTTATGATTATCGATCTTATTCTTGTTCTTATCCTTATTTTTTTTTAAAACGTACACAATGGTGGATTTCCCACGAGGTACAGCTGCAGAAACAACAGATTTATGTAACACTGCTTCTAATAGTACCAGTGGTGCAGGCATTTCTGTTGATCATTAAGAATGTTTTTATTTTTAGCATTATCATCTTTTTTTTGTGAATATCATTATCAGTATCATCATTGTTATTTCTATCATTATTGTTGTGGTTATTATCATTTTTATTAGTATTATCATTGTGAATATTATTACTATTGTTATTATTATTACTATTATTATTATTACTAATATTAGCATTATCATCACCATTACCATTGTCATTACTGTTATTGTTATTATAGTTATAATGATAATAATAACTATTGTTATCATTAACTTTCATTATGATCCTTTCTCATTATCAGAACTATTATTGTTATGATCACCGGTCAGTAATATGTATTACCATATTTAATTTTTGCTTAAGAACTCACATGCAATTTACCTCTATGTATATTGAATTTATCGGTTCAGCTGTCCTGGTACATACTATATATGAAATCATAATTTTGCAACTGTAAACCATGCTTAGTTCATGAGTTTCTGCTTAGATAATGATATCATCAATAATAGTGATGTTAATCATGTAATTATTATAATTACTATTATTATTATTACTATTATGATCATCATAATTATCAGTGTCATTACTATAATGTTTTATTATTATTTCAATTATTACTATGAATCAAATGAATTTTCGTGTATGATATAGTTACTATTACAAGCCACGTATTAATGGGTTTCTTCTTAACTTATATAGTGATGATAGTGCATTGATGATGACATTAGTAATAACATCATTATTTCTATAACGATTGATTTTATCATCCCTTCCGACGCTATTATGATTTTTTTTTTTCTGAAATTGATTACATACGTTATCAATAATAAATTGAACCTTAAAAATAAGCCCGGCTAGCTCAGTCGGTAGAGCACGAGACTCTTAATCTCGGGGTCGTGGGTTCGAGCCCCACGTTGGGCGCTCTCTTTGGTCCTCCGAACCTCAGCGGTCGTTTGTTGCTTGTTTGAACCTGATAAAAATATTACCGCAGTGAGATCCATAATTCGGTTGAGTGCAACTTTATCTAAACTACTTGACCCGACGTTGCACGCGAAGAAATAATTGTTGCAAGATTATATGAGGATAATGTGTTTGTGGCAAGCTACTCTACTCATTTCTGATGCTGTGTGGAATTTTGCGCACGTAACAGATACCGATTGCACAGTAAATTAATAGACAGTGTAGGAGTATGGACATAAACACACATACACATATATATACACATATATCTATGTATATATAATTATGTATATACACATATTCATATATATGTACGGGTATGAATATATATGTACATATATGTATAGTGCATATATACACACATATATGTGTGTTTATACATATATGCATATACATGTATATTATACACATACACTCACATACATATATGTGTGTGTGTGGTTGTGTATATATACAGATAAATAGATAGATCAGTAGATAAATAGATACATGCATACATATAACAATGTGTATATATGTGTATATATATGTATACGGATAGATAGATTGATAGATAGATACACACATAAATATAACAATGTATATAGTATATATGTATATGTATATAATATATATATATATATATGTTTCTGTGTGTGGGTGTGTGTGTGTGCGCGCGCACGCGTGTATGTGTGTACACATATGTATATGCATATTTGTAGGTATGCATCTAAACTGATGTTTATATGCCTGTTTTCTCGCGCTTTCTGGGTCTCTTCTTTCTCATTTTATCTCCACTTTTCTTTATTTACCTTTCCCAGCTCTTTCGCTCTCATATCACTCTCGTTTTCATTCTCTCTCTCCTACTGTCATTTTCTTTCAATCTCCGTCTTCCTCTTTCTCTCCGCACTTTCTTTACTTCTCGTTCTGCAACTTGGCA
>NC_061831.1:17089594-17094594 GCF_019202785.1 Penaeus chinensis
TATAGATGGCTCATAAACTCTGCACCAAGTATCTGTACCAAGCGGGTATTCTCCTTGGCCTCCTGTCCTCAACATTTCCACTACGATGCATTTGTCTGATTTGCACATAGCCAGTTTATGTAAGCCTTGCTAGCTCAGTCGATACAGCACAGGACTCTTAATTTTGGAGTTTCGGGTCCGAGCCCCACGTTGGGCTCTCTCTTTCGTCCCCCGGAGCTAAATTTGGGCGCCTGACACTAGTTGCTTGTCCGTCACGCGGAGCAACTTGGACTTCAATCTCGTGATAAAATCTACCGGGACGAGGCCACAGCGTTGAATAATAGAGCCATGTATATTCCTACATTTCAGATGTAATTTTATGTTAGCAACTCTTATCTATTGAAGTGTAATACTAAAGAAAGGATGTCGTTAAACAAAGGATCCATAATTTACACTTTGGGACTGTGATGACTGGCAAACGTTAGGTATTTATTTCGTCGATGACAAGTTACGATGATAAACCACAAACATAATTGCTCATTGTTGAACTTTCCAAATATTCTGTTTATCAATTACATTTGTAAAGTTACGGTTCCAAAACATCCCTAGATTAAAAATAAAAAATTGGCACATAAGATAGATTACAGGGCTTGGGATACTAAAAATATTCAATAAAGCATTCTAGAAGTACAATACAAACTGTTTTATTTCCAACTAAACGTCCGTCAAATAACATTGATATATGTGCAAAGTAGCATCAATCTAATTATTCTTTTATGCTGGCAGAATTACAGAAATAAGTTATGTTTTTATATTTTTTATGATTTTCATTTTTTATTTATTTATTGGATGCTTACTTCACATAGGTTATGGAAAGAGTTTTCGGCTCCTCTTCTAGACTAACGCATGCAACTCGTTTGGATGTTCCCGCGTGGTCACAAGCGCTCCTATGCTGGGAATCGTCCGACGCCCCTTTGTCCTGCCTCCCACGTTCAGTCGCCAACCAACCACTCGGAACCAAGAGAGCGATAAACGGCGGGTTTCATTTAAGGCCAATTTCGAAATATATCTTTTAACGAAAAGTTGGGGTTTAACAATCTTTACGTTATCTTCCTGAATGACGTATCTTTCCCTGAGGACTGAGACAGAGACCCCGAACGTATGTGGTCTCTTGCTTCAAACACGTTATCGTTATCGTTTTGAATAAGATCCATAATGTTTCTTAAAGTGGAAGTGTTATAAGCAAGTACAGTATTACCGCAGTGGTCCAGGGGGTCGTTGAGAAGATCGGATCTATCGCATAACGAATTACGAAAGAAATGTCTCTGTCTGTAGGTAGCCAAAGCTTATAAAGGGAGATACCTTGTCTTCAGGTAGCATGAATCAGTACATGCAGACACAGACATACAAGGTAAATTCGACACTCCTTTTAATCTTCAAACTGTAAATTTTAGCCAGATGCTAACCTCTGTCCCCTGATAAAACCTGATGCGAGTTATTTTATGCCACAGGAAGCATTGTTTACGCTGCAAGTCAACATTTTTGGTCACATGAAGAGAGGTTAAGCAGGCATGGCAAATGAAGTAGATACCTAAATGGCAAGCCTATAAGGTTAAACGGGTTATTTCGTTATGCTGTCTGAAATTGTGCGCACAATAAAAGACACAAAGTTTAAGTTAAAAAAGTTACAAAGTTAAAGAACGAGGTGCAGCATATTAGAGAGAGATCGGGAGGTATGAACTAGAGAGATGGAGAGGGAGATGGAGAAATAAAAAGTATAGGGATTTAAAAAGATAAGGGAAACACCTGGAAAAAAAAACTACAATAAGAGAAAAGAAAGGAGAAGAGGAGGAACGAATAGTTGAATTGAATGAGCGGAAAGGAAAGTGTATGTATGTGTGTGTGTGTGTGTGTGTGTGTGTGTGTGTGTGTGTGTGTGTGTGTGTGTTTGTACCATATATGAATATAGAGACATACATAATAATATATGCATATGTATATATACATATATATAATATGTGTGTATGTGTATTTAATATATATATAATGAAAAGTAGAACCAGGGCTGTGATGAACATCTTTATTATTACATAACGTTTAGAAGAATTACATCTCCTTGAACATGTGGGTAAATCTATAAGAACTAGCCTACCTCTGAGCAGCCATTCGTTCTCAGAAGTCTGCCAGCATTCACACACAGATCACCCTTTCACATCTAACAGGCTCCTTCTCATCTCAGAATCCCTGTCCATCCACAAGATGAAACCCGATCTCAACAACAGTACAGCCATTCAATTGTTTACGGTGTAATGCAATTACCGTAACGAGCAGTTCTCACTTGTGTAGGTATGTCTCGCCCTCTTATTCATGTCTTGTATTGTTCCACAATGTTTCTGTCCTTTTCTTTTTGCTACATTCTGTTACACGTTTATCATTGTTTATTTTAAGAAGTGTTGTTGTTGATATTTTATCTTAATTTTATTTTGCGTTTAATATTTCTAGTCTGATGATGGAGATGTAATTCTTCGAAACGTTACGTACGATTACGTAACAACGACAAAAATAATTCGTAAAATAAACACCAATAAATGGGTAACCGAATGTAAAAAAAAGAAAAAGATAGGACAGAAACAATGTGGGGGGGAAAATGTGTGTGCGTGTGTGTGTGTGTGTGTGTGTGTGTGTGTGTGTGTGTGTGTGTGTGTGTGTGTGTGTGTGTGTGTGTGTGTGTGTCCACATGTATGCCTGTCGGTGAGCATAAATACACTCTTATTGTACAGTAAATACGTATATCGGGATGTTTCTTCCTTTATCACAAATTAGCAATCACTTGTATTACCTAGCTTCGGTATATAAACAGAAAATCATATAAGTCTAAGTGTAAAAGCCACACATCTCTGGAAGGCATACTGGCAACTAAAAGGACAGGTGATTAGATTATTTCGACAGTCAGTGAAGGGCACGGGGCCATATTGGGCAATCCACTGAGGTCTATAATCATCCAAAGGTTAAGGGACGTATGTGTTTGACTGGCCAGGGAATTCTCTCGATTTAAAGCTACTTAAAATAAAATGAGTTACTTTGAATTACCATAAGGTTGACTAAATTCTTTCCTCTAGCTCTCGGCCTTGTGCAGAAGAGTGATTTGGTTATTAGTAGTTCTGCAGAAGAGTGATGTGGTTAAGCAGTTCCTACAGATAAATAGATGTATAAGGATGGGTACACTTAGCGGACCCACTTAGACTAGGTAAAACAGTGTGTGTGTGTGTGTGTGTGTGTGTGTGTGTGTGTGTGTGTGTGTGTGTGTGTGTGTGTGTGTGTGTGTTATATATATACACATTTATATATACAGAATGAAAAGTAGAACCAGGGCTGTGGTGAACATCTTTATTATTATATAACGTTTCGAAGAATTACATCTTGAACATATGGGTAAATCTATAAGACCTAACCTACTCTGAGCAGCCCTTCTTTCTCAGCTGTCCGCCAGCATTCTCACACAGATCACCCTTTGACTCACAATGATTTCAAAACTCCGTCCACAACATCTAACAGGCTCCTTATCATTTCAGAATCCCTGTACATCCACAAGATGAAACTACGTAGTTTAGTGTTTGTAAAATCGAACACAAGTAACAAAACGTGAGAGCAAAGGCGTGCCAGCGGGTGTCCTGAGGTGTCATGTGCCACCGCTTGAATCTGACTACCCCAAGTGCAAGTCCATTATCTGAAACTATGAGTGGATTTTGGGGTGAGATTGATGCTGGTAATTAAAGTAGTTCTAGGTATGTATACACAAAAAAAATTCCACTTAATATTATTTTTATAATTGCATGCGCAACCCCTGCCCACGCATGTGCTCCGTTTGGTTTTGTTAACTGTAACTTAACAAAGAAATTACTGAAATTCAACATATTTTCTGTTTGTTTTGCTTGCCTTATTCAGTTATTGATGTTCCTCACGTCTTTTCCAATACTCATTTTTATTAAAGTTTTAAGTTACTCCTGCTGCAAAAATAAATTTGAATTTAAGTGGGTAAAAAAGGCTGGTTAAAGAAAAGCTTGTAAAATGCTTATACATGTATATATTTGTATGGGTAAGTGATGTGTATCTAGGTGTGTGAACACACATACGTACATAAATGTACTTGTGTTTAACATTATATATACACCTATATATATATACATTTAGCAAAAAAAAAAAAAAAAAAAAAAAAAAAAAAAAAAAAAAAAACTAGATGCTTGCGGACAGTGAGCGTCTGGCCCAAATATACGTCTGTTGGACTAAGTAAGAGCACCCAACGTGGGGCTCGAGTCCACGACCCTGGAGCTGTACAGACTGAGCTAGCCGGGTATAATGTAGAATGGACGCCTTCCACCTGAAGTGAAAAAAAAAAAAATACCTGTACGGTTATTGTTTGGACAATTATACACATGATTACATGATAAAGATTGATACAAAATTAAGTATCATCTTTCGTGTCATTTGATTGTTACTTTATATATAATTGTTACTTTACCTATCGAATTATTATTAATAGTGATTTTTACAATACAATTACTGACAGTAATATTTTCACTACTACTTTAAATCAGTACTCCTTCATTTTAACAATATTCGGAGCCATAAGAGAAAGAGAGGAGAGAAATATGAAGGGGATGAAAGAAATACTTTCTATTAGGTCCTTTATGCATGACTTCAGCTTAATAGATACGACGGACATTCAGATTCAATTCGTAGTCTTGGGTGCTTGTCTTAAACTAAGAACAGTTTGTTTGAAATTAAGTTAATGCGTTTGTATAATGGAAAAAATCAATATGCATATATTGCTATAAAAAGAACATGATGTTACTCAAGTTGAGAGAGAGAGAGAGAGAGAGAGAATGGGTGAGTGAGAGAAAAGCGACCCTGTCCTTTAGTTTGTATTGACATGTTCAGTACAAGAAGCTTCGACGGAATAGTTATGACTAACCGCAGTTCAACAGTTCACTTGGCTTTTCTGTTACATGGTTGGAGTTTAC
>NC_061831.1:17099594-17102094 GCF_019202785.1 Penaeus chinensis
TCCCCAAACATATTTTTTTCGGGCTCTAGTTCGACAGTTTTCGGAAGAAAATGAAATAAACCAGGAATAGCAATGCTTAAAAGGTGTTATTATTATGGATGATTAATTAACTGTGAAGTTACGAGTTGGAACGCGGTCACTTATGGGTGGGTAACACCAAAATAAACATCTCACTCCCAGTTAACAGTTAATGGTCCCCTATTCTAATATGCTTTACAGCATACGTTGTAAAAGGGGAAAAGATACCATAGTGTTGTTACTTTTTGTAAAAAGATAAGAAAATTTCTTAGTACCAATGAAATGATATTGGAATAATTAGCCTTTTCTATTGAAATACCGTAATAGTTATCATTATCGCCAATTTTAATAAGTTACCTTATCTGTAGACTGTACTTCTCTCACTGTCTTCGTTCCTCTCCCATAATGTTTCAGTTAAAAAGTAATTGCCATAACCAAGGTCAAATGAGTATAAGATTATTCCTCCTGATTTCCGTTAGCTGTAGTGGTGACAGATGCAGTAAAATATTTTTACTTACATTAACGCAAATATCATTGTCATAGAAGCAAGCAAATTTTACATATGTGTGTAAAATTTGCTTGCTTCTAACAGCAAACTGCAATAGCTTTGAGCCATCATTTCCATCCTTCTAAGTCTAGACTATTTCTTCATGGTATATATATATTTATATATGTATGTATGCATGTATATACACTGCTCTAATGTTTAATATAAATCTTGTTATCTTCAATATCTTAGTCGATAGAAAATATTTAGTTTATATCTTTTATTAAAACTACTTTCAATGCAAATCATCATGAGCTACTACTTTGCCATGGATTGTAGAAGGGGAAATGATACCACAATGTTTCCCTAGCTAGAGCCTATTACTCTTTGCCAGAATTACTTATAAAGAGGCATTGATACAATACTGGAATCATCTTTTTTCCTTTCATTACCATTAGACATCATCATCATTACCTTTATCGCCTTGTCATGTTCAAGCAAATGTAAGCAACCACGCACAACAAACTTCTCAGTTACCCTTTCTATAATTCCGTCTAAAGACTGTACTCTCACTGTTTTCGTTTAGATCTTATTGCTCCCTCAATGTGTTTCCAAAGAACCTCTCCAGATCTTCCACTGATTGTCGCAGTAAAGTCAAGACACTTCAAAATTATTCTTCTAAAAAATATTCTCTTAACATTAAAGCAATTTTCATCGTCATGCAAAAGTACGCATTATACTTCTGGTGATATAATTTTAAATGGAGAGGTTCCTGCCAATGTGACACAACCCTGGTGCGTAGGAAACAACCGGTTTTGAGGCAGCTTTAACAGACCTTGTATTCTCTTGGCCATGGCTGCAACCATCATCAAAGTTCCTCCTATTTCGTCTCTTTCCACCAAAGAAAGCTCCGTAACTGTCTCTAAAATCACATTATATTGCCTCTGAGTGTTTCCGTGTAAATATATATATATATATATATATATATATATATATATATATATATATATATATATGTATATATACATATATATGTGTATATATATGTATATATATATATATATATATAAATGACAGTAGAGTATCGAAGCCCACTGTATGTTTACGTATAGATAGAGAGATCAATCGATCGATAGATAGATATAATGCACAATATATGTATATATATATATATATATTCGTTTCCACGCTTATTTTCGTATTTTCAATGTATTTACAACCGTTACTTAATAACGTGAGGAAATTAGGTTTTTTTTCTCCTAGAGTACTCGGGTGATTGTGGATGCTGAATGACTGGCCCAAATTTCGGTTTGATGGACTAAATAGAGCGCCCAACGTGGGGCTCGAACCCACGACCCCGAGATTAAGAGTCTCGTGCTCTACCGACTGAGCTAGCCGGGCTTATCTGTTGCAAAAATGTATATTCAAAAGCATTGTAGTGAACGTGTTTGGCCCCACTATGTTGCGGCTCCAGGAAAGTCCCCGCTTCTTGCTGCACACCGAACAATTTTCAATTACCAGTTTTAACCTTCTAAACCTAGACTACAGCAATTCTTGACAGGCATGCTGGCGCGCGCGCGCACACACACACATACGCACGCACGCACACGCACGCGCGCATACACTCACATACGCACGCACGCACACGCGCGCACGCGCACGCACGCACGCACACACGCACGCACACACACACACACACACACACACACACCCACACACACACACACACGCACATACACATATTTGGACTACTCTATTATTACATGTAAATCCTGTAATCGCGAATATGTCCTTGATAATAGAAAATGTTTATTTAATACCTTTTATTAAAATTACTTTCAATACAAGTAATCATAAAATACTTTGCAACCGTTTGTGAACAGCAATATGCGTTGCACTACTGGCGAAGTGATTTCAACTGGAGTGGCTTGAGCCACTGTTCGTGGCGTCACATCCAGGTAAAAAATCATTTTGGAACAGCCATCACCATCATCC
>NC_061831.1:17107094-17114594 GCF_019202785.1 Penaeus chinensis
CTATTTCATTTTAAACAATATTCTATATAATTATGTATTCAATCCTATTTTGTATAATATGATAATATTTAAGATATTGAATTCCTTATCATTATCAGTATTATTTTCAATCTAGCATGCTAAAAGCCAGCTACCATCTAAGCAAACCCTTTATCTTCTATATACCGGGTCGACGTGAATGTATTATTTTTTTTACACCCACTTCATTGCAAGACGTACTTTACCAATTAGGTGCATTAGGTGAATACTTTAACAAAGAATTTACATAATTTATTATTACTACAGTCAGTTGCATCTAAAGAGTTGGTGCTAAAGTAAACAAATTTTCGCCTGCTCTTATCTGCGGACAGACAGATGCTTGCATACGCTGAGCGAATGGCCAGAAGATACAACTGGCTTACTAAATAGAGCGCCCAACGTGGGGCTCGAACCCACGACCCCGAGATTAAGAGTCTCGTGCTCTACCGACTGAGCTAGCCGGGCTCTGTTGTTCGTTGAAGGCATTATAATGAATAATAATAAAGTCACCCTCGTTCTGTTGCGAGTTCAAGTACTATAAGAATCCTCCTTTGCTGCAACACAGCGCCACATCTGAATCACCTATTTCACCCTTCTGGATCTGCGCTATTTCTCCTTGGAATATATTTTTGTAACTCTTCATACACAAAAAGTCTTCCGCCAAACGTAGCACTCGGCCTCAACGGCGGTGCTTTAGAGAGAAAGAGAAGCACATCTCACTATTTATAAATTGTACAGTGAATGTTACGTTTTTATTAACGTTTTTGATAAAGTGATTGGCGGATTTTAAGGACCTCATTGCGTGTTCCGAAAACTTCCTCGTTTATGTGACGCATTCATATCCTCTTCTATATTTGTCACAGTGAACTCATTTCTTCCTCGTCTGTCCTACTTCCTGTATGCGAAACTTTAATACACTTTTTCGTTTTTGCTACAACACACACCACCTTCTGTGATCTATATATTTTACCCACATGAACGTTGGATTGTTCTCCTATGAATTTATTGAATGTAGTTTATTATCTTGTCCCTTTATTTCTCTGTGTGAATCTTATAGCCAAATGTGTATATATTTATCTTAAAGCCAAATGTTTATATATTTATCTTATAGCCAAATGTTTATATATCTATCTTATAGCCAAATGTTTATATATTTATCTTATAGCCAAATGTTTATATATCTATCTTATAGCCAAATGTTTATATATTTATCTTATATTCAAGACTACTCATGTTTTTCATATTTTAATTAGTTTATACTGTTTTATTTCCCTTTACTTCTCTTGCTTTACTACGGGATTGCCATCAAGCTTACGCTTGGGTAATATTGCCTTAGAAATAAGGTCAATTTGTGAAGATTTTACTCTAAGGGGTCTCCCCATACATTTACATAGAGTAGTCGACCCAAGTGCATTTAATCTTAAGGATCTTCATAACTCCGTAAAACAAATAAACTTTCTATATATGACCTCGTACTTAAGCAAGAATTTTAACATCTTGAATGGCAACTCAAACTTTTTACTATCTAAATAAATATGAGTTTCTTGCCTGGTTTTATAGGGACAACCAGTTGCATGTGAAGAGTAAATGTCTGTCCAAGATTTAAATCTAATAGACTAAATAGAGCGCCCAACGTGGGGCTCGAACCCACGACCCCGAGATTAAGAGTCTCGTGCTCTACCGACTGAGCTAGCCGGGCTCTGTTGTTCGTTGAAGGCATTATAATGAATAATAATAAAGTCACCCTCGTTCTGTTGCGCGTTCAAATACTATAAGAATCCTCCTTTGCTGCAACACAGCGCCACATCTGAACCACCTATTTCACCCTTCTGGATCTGCGCTATTTCTCCTTGGAATACATTTTTATAACTCTTCATACACAAAAATGTTCAAAATTTATTAATGTATTTACTAATACTGCTTTGGAGACGAGAGTGCTTTGGAGAGAAAGAGAAGCACATCTCACTATTTATAAATTGTACAGTGAATGTTACGTTTTTATTAATGTTTTTGATAAAGTGATTGGGGGATTTTAAGGATCTCATTCGGCTTGTCTACCGATGATCATCGTCAAAACTTCTCGTCTTGTTCCAATCGACAACAAAACTTCCTCGTTTATGTGAAAAAGTATGGATGAGAATGACGCATTCATATCCTCTTCTATATTTGTCACAGTGAACTCATTTCTTCCTCGTCTGTCATACTACCTGTCTGCGAAACTTTGAATACCCTTTTTCGTTGTTTCTCAATTCTTTTCTTTTATTGCCATATTATACATTCGTGAAACAATGTAGCCAAAATAAAATATGATATAACCATTACTATAAATAGATGTGTTATATATTTATATACATGATGTACGTGTAAATGTATATGTATGTTGTATATGTATATGTATTTCTCTTTATATTGTGTAGACACACACACGTGTGTGTGTGTGTGTGTGTGTGTGTGTGTGTGTGTGTGTGTGTGTGTGTGTGTGTGTGTGTGTGTGTGTGTGTGTGTGTGCATACATATATACACACATACACACATACATATATATCATATATATATGGCCCTAATATAGATTTGAAGGACTAAATAGAGCGCCCAACGTGGGGCTCGAACCCACGACCCCGAGATTAAGAGTCTCGTGCTCTACCGACTGAACTAGCCGGGCTTCCCTGATACCCTATGTATATGAGTGCACGAACTTATCCTCATGTGGCGGATAGGACTGTTACAACACTTTCTGTGATCTATATAGTTTACCCACATGAACGTTAGATTATTCTCCTACGAATTTATTTAATGTAGTTTATTATCTTGTCCCTTTATTTCTCTGTGTGAATCTTATAGCCAAATGTTTAAATTTTATCTTTTATCCAAGACTACTTATATTTTTGATATATATTAATTAGTTTTTATTGTCATGTGTCTATTTCGCTTGCCTTACTACGGGATTGCCACCAAGCTTACTCTTAGGTAATATTGCCTTAGAAATTAGGTTAATTTGTGAAGATTTTACTCTAAGGGGTCTCCCCATACATTTACATAGAGTAGTCGACCCAAGTGCATTTAATCATAAGCATCTTCATAACTACATAAACAAATACACTTTCTATATATGGCCTTGTACTCTAGCAAGAATTTTAACATTCTTAATGGCAACTCAAACTTTTTATTATCTAAATAAATATGAGCTTTTTTGCCTGGTTTTATAGGGACAACCAATTGCATATGAAGAGTAAATGTCTGGCAAGATTTAAATCTAATAGACTAAATGGAGCGCCCAACGTGGGGCTCGAACCCACGACCCCGAGATTAAGAGTCTCGTGCTCTACCGACTGAGCTAGCCGGGCTTACATTACATGACTAGCAATGCTAATATATAACTATATAAATATGCATTTATTTATATATAAATGCACACACACACAAACACCCACACACATACCCGCACACGCACACGCACACGCACACACACACGCACACAACACACACACAACACACACGCACACACACACACACACATATATATATATATATATATATATATATATATATATATATGCGTGTATATATACATATATATTACATATATTTATATTTTTATATATATATGCTATATATGACATATATGCAAATATGTATATATGTGTGTGTATATATATATATATATATGCATATTCATATATATATATATATATATATATATATATATATATATATGTGTGTGTGTGTGTGTGTGTGTGTGTGTGTGTGTGTGTATGCATATAAATATATATATGCATATATACATATATATGCATATATATACATACATATACATACGCATATATATATGGATATATATATATATATATATATATGCATATATATATATGCCTATATATATATATATATGCATATATATATAAAGATATCCACATATATGTGTGTGTGTGTATATATATGTACATATATATATATATATATATATATATATATATATATATGTGTGTGTGTGTGTGTGTGTGTGTATATATATATATATGAGTTCACTTGGTTTTATCCAGGGACAATCGTATACTTACGGATTAAGAGTCTCGAGATTAAGAGTCTCGTGCTCTACCGACTGAGCTAGCCGGGCTTCATGGATGAGAAAACACGTACTCAGCACATTGTAATTGTGGACAATAGGCATGGAAGAATCCGCACTTGATGTTATTCAGAACTCTCTGTGAGCCACCTATTTGGTCCATCTGGATTTGGACTCTTTTCTCTTTGGAATGCATTTCATGGTTTGTATTTGTATTCTACATATTCATTATATGTGAACCTTCAAGCCTCGATTTATTTTTTATTTTCAAATTGGCTGTCAGAATATTCTACTATGAAATCTGCGGACAAAAGACACCAACATTTACTTACTGTCGAACGAGTTTGCTATGAATACATGAACCCCATTTGGACTTACCAAAGATATCTAAAACTTTATTTTCTGTTTGGTTTTACAACAGTTATTCATGGAACAGACGAAAAGTGCAGCAGGAAGGCCTATGAAAAATTACTAATAATAACTACTGATCTAAAAATTTGGGAAATATATGAAATTTATTTTAGAGACAAGATAAATAGTATGCCGCTTGCCGCTATGCATATGTAAACCATGAGCATAGAAGTGCATGTATATATATACACATGTCAATGCGTAGATGTAATAACACATGTGTATTTGTATGATTTTATATTTTTTTTTCTTTTTTCTCTCTTTCACTGAGATCCTATTAGAAGCTCTTGATGTATTTAGCTCTTAAGTCTAGTCTTCAAATACTAGGACTCTGTGGGCTACCAGAACCTGTTCAGTAGGTACTTGCTTCCAGCGAGGACATCAAAGTCACACAGAACTTTCCATATCTCGATAGTATAGTGCATGACCCTAAGCTGTCATTTCAGGAATTCAATAGTTGGATTGGCCTGGCAGCAGACGGCATGGATTCGATAAGAATATTCTGTGATGTTATTGTGTACGTTTTACTGTATGAACTTTATTCTGTGCCTTAGAGTCTCGACTTTATGCATTTTGGAAGGATCTTGAATTAGATTATGGGGTACATTTAGCTGGATTACATGTCTAACCAACAACTGCATCGGGAGACGGCACAGTCAATCTATACACACACTAGGCTCGACCCACCAGGTTTCTCCTCAAGAGAAATAGAGAAGGTCATTGGTACAACCTAGGGAGTCATGAAGAAGTGAAAATGGGCCTATTGTTTTTTCTCTTGTCTCTCTAGGTATCTCTTCATCTCCACCTCTGCATTTATTTCATATCTATCCCCATTTCCCTTTTCTCTCAAATGTAGTTCAATATTTTACATCTTGACAACTACTTTTCAAGTGTACAAAAATATTCATCCCTCGGCATCGACCATTGAAACAACTTAATCAAGTCGCCGACTATTATGTCGACTTGTATGATCTTGTATCTTGAGAAATGCTGATAATAAACCGATGAGCTCTTCGCATTGTTCTGTCTAGAGACAAATAATACTTGTTGATGGTGAATGGCTGTCCCAAATTTAGATCTAGAGATGTAAACAGAGCGCCCAACGTGGGGCTCGAACCCACGACCCCGAGATTAAGAGTCTCGTGCTCTACCGACTGAGCTAGCCGGGCTTGCTTCCACTGAGAATGTGGAGACAAAATCATTGTAGTGGAAGTGGTTATCCTGTTTATGCTGCAGACAGGGCTCGGAAAGTCCATGTTTGGTACATAAAACAGAACTATCTGTGAGGCAGGTGCTTCATCCATCATTATCGTTATTATTGTCATTATTATTATCATTATTGTTATCATAGTTACTATCATTACTGTTATCATTATTGTTCTTATCTTTATTATTATCATTATTGTTATGACCATTATTTTCATAATCATTATTGTTATTATTATTATTGTTATTATCATTATTGTTATTATCAGTCATTAATTGTATTGTTATTATTATTATTATCATCATTATTAGTTTTGTTATCATCACATTACCATAATCATTATTATCATCATCACCAATTATTTTATGAATATCATTCAGCTTCGATTTTATTATTGTCATATTCTAAATCGTTTGTTTCCAAATCAGCTGCCACACGATTCACTACCGTCAAGTCGAACATCATGTGCAGCATCTTATCAAAGAAGCTATATAAGGCTTACTTGCCTTAAATAGTTAACAATGTTTACTAAGCGTTTTTAAACTAATTCTTACATGAACTGAAAATATTTGTTATTCTGATGCGTTTTTCGTTCACCTATTGAGCATATAACGTATATTTGTTTTATTTCGAGCAACTGCAAGGATACATCTAGTAGGGCATTAGAGGGGGAAGAAGGCGGTTAATGAAAAGAATGCCCCCAGGAAGTGCTGCATGAGATTAGAGTGACGCCACTGAAAAAAAAAAAATTGGGGAGCAATTGTTCTAATTAGTGCAATACAGTACAGAGGTAATATAGGCGGGCCCACTGTATGTGTATTAGATATAATGTATAGACTATTTTATTCGGCATGCTTGATATCATCCGCATAACCTTGTATGAGGAAGTGTGACAGATATGCTTCTACTTTAATACCAGCCTTGCAAAGCAGTGTGTCAAAGTACTGTGGCAAAAAAAAAAATAATAATAATAATAATATATATATATATATATATATATATATATATCTTGTTACCTATGTTGGTTCACATCTAAACAATTATTGTTTCCACTTCGATAATCTTTTGACTGGTTCATCAAGGACCAAACTTAGGCCTGATAAGGGACCATATATATGTCTCCTACTCTCCAACGTGAGAATTGAACTCATGTACTCGTGATTAGTGCCAGTTTGTTAAAATTGTGGGAACACCGACCCATTGAACATTCATTTATACGGACATACATATACATAGAAATAAATGTATATATGTCTATCTATCTGAAAGATATACATTTATCTATCAATCCGGAATGCATGTACGTCTAGATAAAGAGATATTCATTTATGTCTTTATATATGTATATCTGTCTTGCTCAAGTAGCTAAGTTTGAAGAATTAGTCTGCTGGGGAAGTGATACTCAGGGCAGCTATACCAGTTTATTAAACCCGCAAATTTTATCAATTGAAAAAAAAATATTCCCATAAAAAATATTCCCAAGAAGACAAGTAAGTGTAACATAACAATCTCATAGTTTATGTACTGAAAGACTATCAACCACAATGCAACATAGAAAGAAATAGCCAGCATCTTGTTTGGCATAAAATTTTACATGGCATTTATTTAGGTCATGCTTATTCACAATGCACAAAAATAAGTGTTAACGTAAACTTACACCATCACGTACCATCATGTGACATTGCTGAACGGTGGACCATGATGGAGGTATATATCATCATTCAATCTAATATACAAGCATTATTAATATTCAAATTCACTTTCATGCTAATATACTGTAATCTAAATGATGATGCTGCAA
>NC_061831.1:17129594-17149594 GCF_019202785.1 Penaeus chinensis
GAGCGGATGGGCCAAATATACGTCTGGCGGACTAAATAGAGCGCCCAACGTGGGGCTCGAACCCACGACCCCGAGATTAAGAGTCTCGTGCTCTACCGACTGAGCTAGCCGGGCTTACTGAATTGTAAGGTTTGCAGTCAATAGTATTTACCAAGCCTTTACTACTATTCTGAAATAATCCATCAGTAGTAACATTTTTCACAAACGTCATACCTTTGTTCTTGCTAATCAATTATTTCTGTAAATATAATTCAGTGAAAAAGGATTGCCATGATGGTTTATACAACAATGTTTTTATTACAATGCCAATATATATTAAAACAAAAAGAAAAGGGAAGAGAGACAGATAACACGAGAAAGACATTGTGTATTGCATGATTTCTGTAGGAGCAAATTTTTATATAAATATTTTTTGATTCACTTCGTCGTAGTATTAAAAGCTTATCGTAAAGTTATGACTTAAAGCGTGGTACTACAACAAAGAATAGCAGACCGTTTTTTTATTATTGTTGATTTAATCTGCCTTTGAGTATGGATTCTCTTTGACGAAGTTCAGTAGTATTATCTGCCCCTTTATTTAAAGAAGCAAGACTCACACTGACTGCAATATTATATTATTTCATAGTCTGACGCGATTCAGGAAGGAAATTTCTCCGCAGAAGTCAAATGCTTGTTTATTTTAATAATTAGTGTGTGCTTCTGTGTAACTGTCTGTGTGCAAGTATATGCGTGGTCTGTGTTCAGATAAAAATAGGTGTGTGTGTGGATATACTTCTGTGATGTGTGCTACATATGAGTATGTTCATTTATGCATATCAACGCACGCATGTGCATGATTACCTATGCATGTAATTGTATTTTTATCTCTTTACATTTATTAATTTGAATTCTCCCTTTCTCTCACGCTCCCCGCCCCTCTCCTCCTTCGTACCACATTGCATTTCCTCTTGTTGTATTTCTCCACGTTTTCTCTCTTTCCATCTCCTTCACTGTTTTTCCCCCAATTAAATTTATTCTTCCTTCTGGATGGTTCAGTCATATGCTATTGGTTATTTTGCATCTTCGAAAACTCTACCGTTTATTATTTGCAAACGAAGAGCCAGCAAGCAAGAAATGACGCAAGTAAACTGTTGTATTTCACTTTACCAGTTACGTAAAAGATTCATTGGCATGCTTAACCAAATCGTCTTTCTGTATCTGGTTGGGTATTTTAATACAGAATTTTAAAAACTATTATTATGACGTAAATTAATTTGTATCTAATGATTTTTCATCAGGTTTTATCAGTGGCCAAACAGGTGTCTGCGGATGGTGAGCGGCTGGCTAAAATAGAGCTTATTTACTTATTTATTGGACTAAATAGAGCGCCCAACGTGGGGCTCGAACCCACGACCCCGAGATTAAGAGTCTCGTGCTCTACCGACTGAGCTAGCCGGGCTTGCTTTCGAAATTAGTGCACCCTACGAAATGATGTAATGGACATAGTAACTACTGTTATAGTACGGATAGATAGTCTTAGGAGAATCCCGCCATTTTGCAACATACCTGGTTCACACCTGATTTACGCCATTTCGCCTTAGATTAGATTTCTTCTTATATTTTACCCTAATTTTCCAAAATCTAATGTGAAACCTGTAGCCCCGACTTTGTGTTAAACTCCACATTTTAAGTAGTGAAAACCATTTTTTTTCTGTCTCATATTAAACGTATTTTGGAGGCATGATGAAAATAAAATCATATAAACTACCATAGAGCCAACAAACTTGCTTTTAGTTTTACTTTCTTTGTCGTTTGTCTGGAATCACGTAGTGTCACGTTCCACTAAACGTCGTCGTACCCAGCCTTACCCAGGCAGGTCACTTGCCGTACAACGTACATTTCGTTGTTTATAATAGAGTAAATGGGATATTTCATATGTATTATGATAGTCTTTCCTATACTAACAATTCTTTTTACTGGATGGTGTTTTGTTTAACTCTTCGATTCTTAGTTTCTTTATACCATTGCCCTATGCAAACTACAGGAGAATAAAGAATAAAGAATAACGAGGTGAATTAATGAATAAAGAATAATGAATAAAGAATAGCGAAGTGAATTATGAATGAATAAAGAATAGCCATGAATAAAGAATAGCGAGGTGAATTATGTGAACATAAATGATCAATAGTTAAGAGTAAACACGTGTATATCTACATAAATATATGAATATGAACACATGTTTGTATTTATGTATTTCGGCGTGCTCCAGTGTAAAAAATAAAAACGAACTTCCATGTATATGTAATGTAATGTATATTTGCATATATAATGTGTATATATATATTGAATATATATATATATATATATATATATATATATATATATATATATACTGTATGTGTATATGTAAATATAAAATGTATGATATATAAACAGTAAAACAAAAAAAAATAATAATAAAACAAAAAAAAATCAAAGTAACATAACAACAGTAACATGAACAGGTTCATGCACATGCATGTGTTGATATGCGCACATGAACATACTCTTATATAATTATAGCACACAAGCAAGTATAACAATAAGCACACTTATTTAGACGCACATGTATACAAGTTCGCGCGTGCACACGCACATACACATTTATTTATATCTGGACAGTGTGGACACGGGCCATATATTCGCTCACAGATAGCTATACATAGGCATACTACTTGCAGTAAACAAGCATTTTACATAAAACTACGGTGGAGAATATATATATATATATATATATATATATATATATATATATATATATGTTCAGAACAGTATTTGTTAGACTATATTAACCCGAAGCTTCCTATATGAATCGCACGCTGCACGTCGCTGTGATGTCAGCTGCACTGCAGATTTGCAAGACGTAAATGATCAGATATTGTAGCTTGATTTTATCACAAGTTAAGCAAAGTTCCATTAAACGAAGTCTTATTATTCGACTGAAATGTAACGGTTATCATTTTAATATTGCAGTCCCGATTCTCTCAGCAAAGGGATAGATGATACTACTGAATTTCGTCGAACGGAATCCGTACACAGATAGATAAAATAGATGATAAGAGAATAACAGGCAAAGATCTGCAATTCCTTCCTGTAGTAGCACATTCTAAGTCATAACTTTACGATAAACTTCAAAGACCACGGAGTGAATCAGAATGATTCTTATATCTAAATTGGTTCCTGTAGAAATCATGCAACGTGGCTCGTCTTAAATTGTCTTTCTTCTCCCGTTTGTGTATGTTTGAAAAACCACTACTTTTTTATGACAGCATATTAATTTAAAAACTATTATGGTAATGTCACTCTTACGCCAAATGGTGGTTATTTACAGTTATAATCGATTAGTAATTATAATCAAAACCAGTTAGAGTGAGAATGATTACGATGCTAAAAAAGTTTTTTTTTTCGAAAAATAACAGTTCAGGCCTGAAAATACAACTGACTGCAATTATAATATCAAGCCCGGCTAGCTCAGTCGGTAGAGCACGAGACTCTTAATCTCGGGGTCGTGGGTTCGAGCCCCACGTTGGGCGCTCTCTTTAGTCACTATCGCACGGATATTTCCATATTGCACATGTCGGATCATAGTATAGGCTCCTGACGAAAATGTCTTTAACTCTTAGTATCAAGCTTCTTATATTTTCTATTAAAATGTAAAAAAATCATCTGATCTGTTTAAAAAGTCTCATCTCGGAATGCCATTACTAGCAAATGCTTAGTTACGGTTAAGCCAAATAAAATTGCAATTGTTCCGTGACAAACTTTGCTCTTATATTTGTATTCTAACAGATTACACTTTTGAGACCAAGAGGAACTGTTGGTGCGTCTCCTGAGGGCGAGGCTGAAGAGGTAACAGCGTGATGTGTGTACAGGGCAACAGCATTTTACTTATAAGACACATTATCTACTGGTAGATATATTTTAATATTTTAACCCCACAAGGTATTCGCCGCTAATGAGCTTAGCTGTTGACGCGGCAGATCATTTTAAATAATCAGTCCAGCCTGACCTGGCTTGGGTCGAGGCTAAGGAGAGATGTCTGTTTTGGTTAGCCTGACCTTGACGTCTGCATGTAACATCAAATCAGGTCTTTATCGCCAAGCCTTCCCTTTTTTTCTGAAGTAACATTACCATTGCTAATTTCTTCAGTATAATCACTACCGTTTCTATTATATGTTTAATATTGTAAGTGTAGTTAGTATTATTTGCAATACCTATATCATTGCCTTAAAAGGGATAAATAAAAAAAAGATATGGCAAATTAAGAGAAAAAGCAGTAATAATAAAAGACACTCGTTTCATATAGGTTCCGTAAAGCGTGGCTTCTGTTAGAACCAATTTAATTGGAAGACAAATTGATATATGAATTGCTCTCTTTTAGTAGTCTTCGATGCTTACCGTAGAATTATGACTCGTACCCTGGGCTATAGTCTGTTTGCTTGAAATATATTTCGCACGCATAAATAATGCTGCACATGATGATTGCTTTAAAGATCACAAAGGTTATCATAAAGATACTAGTCCTGATGAGAATAGTTAGGCCAATAATATGTGATTAGATTTACTTTTGTTAAAAATAAAAAAAATACTTAAATACCCATGCCAAAAATGAGTCGTTTTTTACAATATCATTAGTCAAAAGTATAGAACACAAGCAATGTATCACAATTAACATTTCTTTTTCTCTTTCATATTTTGCTTCATACAAGTCCTTCGCCAATGTGAATAACTTGCCATATTTCCAGACCAGACTTCGCTTAAAACAGTGGGTCTGCGAATATGTCCGTAGCTTGATATTTTCTGGCTTGTGCATTCTAATAGATAAGAGAAGGAATCTGTAACTAATAGCCTGAGCACTACATTGAGTTTAAAGTCATTTTTACTGCCTTAGCAATTTCATCTAATTGATTCATCCATTTCACGCATTATTTGAAACCTAATACCCTCTTATTCGAAATTTGATGTATATAAATGGGACATATTGAAATAATGCTGTTATTACTCCAATTAAGATTTGACTTTCTTTGAACATTAAATCAAACGTTTTTGAGTGAGGACTATTTTTCAGTTAAATATACAGCGGATGGCAAAGCTGGTTCCAAGCTGAACGGTGAATAGTAGTCATTGCAAAAAAAGTATGAATAAGAATGGTTATTTTTACAGCGCATATATACGTGTATTTCTGATGAAGATATAGTCAAAACAGATCAAATACGGTACAACTCGCTGGGAAGACTCATTTTCATTCATACCCCCTTATACATTGTTCCAAGCTACTGCAGATATTAAATCCTTTGTATATTGCACTTGAAATGTGTTTATAATAATGCGGTATTGTTGATACTAACAATATATAATTGTATATGCATCTGCATTATTGCATCATTGTTTGACATGTCAAAATATAGATAAAGTGCAAAGTTTATCACAGATCAATTATAGTTTCATTGTCTTAGCTATACATTTTAACCATTAACTAGTAGTCGCACTCCGAGATAAGATTTTTTAACAGATCCCACCTGAATTTTGCATTCTGGTAGCAAAAAATAAGAAACCTGTGACTTACATTATAAGTTAGAGTTTTTTTTCGTATAGAGCTTATGATTTGAATTGATATCTCCACTATGGAAGTATCCGTACGAAATTGTTTACACGTACAGTTAGAGTACACTGTGCGGATTAGTAAGCAGCTTGCTGACTAAATAGAGCGCCCAACGTGGGGCTCGAACCCACGACCCCGAGATTAAGAGTCTCGTGCTCTACCGACTGAGCTAGCCGGGCTTATAGAGAGGTATATTTTGTAATCAGCTGTATTCCCCAAGCCTGAGCTGTTATTTTTTTGAAAATAAAACATTAACTCTGATAACATTATTTTTACAATCGCAATCGCCCTCATCCTAACTGGTTTTGATCATAATTACGAATCGATTATAACTGTAAATTAACCGTTATTCGGCGCAACAGTGATATTACCATAACGGGTTTTAATTTTTTATGCTTTCTGTCATAATAAGCTTGTGGTTATTCTATCATACACACACACAGAAGAAAGAAAATTTAAACCGAGCCATATTGCGTGATTTCTGTAGAAACCAATTTAGATATAAAAATAATTATTCTGATTCACTCCGTAGTCTTTGAAGTTTATCGTAAAGTTATGACTTTGGATATGCTACTACAAGAAGGAATAGCAGACCTTTGCCTTTTATTCTGTTATCATCTATTTCATCTGTCTTTATATACGGATCCTTTTTGACGAAATTCAGTAGTATCATCTATCCCTTTTCTGAGAGAAGTGGGACTCGTATTAACTGCAATAGTTTGTTATAAATATCAGTATTATAATGATAACCATTATCTTCCAGCCGAATAATAATACTTAATTTATTGAAATTTTCTTGAGGTTTAACTCGTATTCAAATTAAGCTACTATATCTCCTCACTAAACGTCGCGAGATCTTTTACAGGCCCTTAGGAAGCCAAGCCACCGTGCCCCTGGATCTCCGACTCCGCCCCAGAGCAAGGAGGTCGCATTCAGATAGGGCAATAAGGTCTAACAAATGATGTGCTGAAAAAAATATACATATATATCCTCCACCAAAGTTTCATGTAAAATACTTGTTTACTGCAAATATAAGTGTTTGCCTATGTGTAGCTGTCTGTGAGCGTATATGTGTGTGACCTGTGTCCACACTTTCCAGATATAAATATATGTGTCTGTGCGTGCGTACGCGATAATATGTATGCATGTGCGTCTAAATAAATGTGCTTATGAATATACTTGCTTGTGTATGTGTGTGCTACAATTATATGGGTACGTTTACGTGTGCATATCAACACAAGCATGAGCATATGATTACCTGTGCATGTAATTGTTGTTATATTGTTTTTCTTGACTTTCTCGTTCTCTCTATTTACAGGTACATTAATTCTCCATCTTCGCCCTACATTGTATTTCTGCAAGCTGTTTCTCCACTTTTTTTTTTCTTTCCCCCTCTATCTTCCTCTCATTGTTCTCCCTCTCCAAGCCATTTCATTTATTTTGCTTTCTCGCTTGTTCCCTTGCATGTTGATTATTTGGCATCTTTGAAATGATATGAGTAAACGAGTGTATTTTTCACTTTACTATTTATGCGCATCAGCTTCGTATGCAATACCTGTTAAATGCGACGTAAATTAATTTGAATCTACTAGTTGCAGGCTCTACCACGACGAGCTTTTCGTCAAGTTTTACCAATGGCCAAACAGGCCTGCGAATGATGACCGGCTGGCGGACTAAACATGTAGTGGGAATATTCACCCACTCTTTGTCATACCCCCCCCCCCCCTTTGGTATAACGAGTCCATGGTACGAGTCATTTAATGAACCCAACGGAAAAAAGCGCAACGCAACTTTCATGTATCACGTATTTTTGTGAACCTAAATTATACTTATCCCTCGTGGTAGCAATGCGGGGTGCAGCCCGTAAGTGATATACGTGGACTTAACTACGTACATGCTAAAAGACCTTTATTGCTACTCTCATACCCAGTGATTTATGTGAGGACACTATCTTACCAGGAGGATTGTGTCACATATAATGAATTGTAATTAATAGACCAATTTTAGTAACAACTGGATGGCGTCTGCTAGTGAAGCCATGCTAGTGGTTTGCCATGTCATCAAGGACGTCATAAACCGTGATAATGCATCCACTCATGGGTATCCATGTTGGCGAGACAGTAGCCAATATCCTGGCCAGTGGACAGATACTTTGAGGGTACCGGCAGATTTGGTCTCGCCTCCTCACTGCTCTGAACCCGCTGCTTTTTATCCCACAAAGTAAGGTCACACGGTTAGTACTGTGTAGTTTACATGGAACTCACCAATGTATATATTTTAGGCTTTAGTGACTGGTGCAAGTATGTAAGCTAGGTGCTAGGACTAAAATTTGCAAGCAGCGCATTGGTGTTCATCTTTTCCCTCGGCTAATTAGCGATGCCAATAGTCCAATGCAAGGTACTGGTGGATATAAAGTGCTCATGAATGGCTGAAGATAATTAGCTACGTACCTGTTTAAGTGGAGTAATAATGAAGTAAAACGAATATTATCATTTCATATATTGAACTTGCTTTCTCTAGTATGCGAGTGTCGTGACCTGGACCCCCTCGCTCATCTCGCTTTGGAAGATCAGGTCTCCAAGGGACACTGACCTGGAGTTGTCCCTGTATCAGGCATAACGTAACAGTGCTGTGTCACTGTTACCTTACAAACAGAACACCCATTAAGAGTCTCCTGCTCTGTAAGGTAGCTGAGCTTATATGAAGAAAATTCACACACACATATATTTATGTGTGTGTGTGTGTGTGTGTGTGTGTGTGTGTGTATGTGTATGTATGTATGTATGTATATATATTTACATATACTAATATATAGAGATTGATAAATAGATAACATATACACAGCTATATATACATACCTGTACATTATATATATATATATATATATATATATATATATATATATGTGTGTGTGTGTGTGTATACATACCTGTATATATTTGTGTATATGCACATGTATGTATGTATAACATACCTACATATGTGTGTATATATATATGTGTGTGTGTGTGTGTGTGTGTGTGTGTGTGTGTAGATATATATATGGCGGGAAGGCCAATTCGCAGTTAATCTAAGGGCGGACGTTATAGACGAAGCTGTAAGTTTGGTATAAGGGCATGAGTGACCGAGGAGGAACTGGGGATTTTATGGAGCGCCAAATGATTGACCTTGGAAGTACTTGGATGCATATATATAGATAAGTATATACATATTTATGGTACTTATTTATATATGTGTGTATATATAGTGTGTGTGAGAGAAAAAGACCAACCTAAATTACGCAAGAAGAAACAAGCTAAATTTGCAAGTAAATAAAAAAATATATACACAATCCCAACGATTTGCAGGGAAGCCTAACTACTTCTTAAAAAAAAAAAAAAAAAAAAAAAATATATATATATATATATATATATATATATATACATATTATCTTTTACATGATCATTTAATTTTGCACACCTACAATCTATTATTTTTAAAGTCGGGTTTTATTATTAGACGAGCAGGTGCCTGCGGATAGTGGGGATGGCCCAAAGTTAGATCTGGAGGACTAAATAGAGCGCCCAACGTGGGGCTCGAACCCACGACCCCGAGATTAAGAGTCTCGTGCTCTACCGACTGAGCTAGCCGGGCTTGTATTATAAAATATATATCGCAAAGGTTTGCTTTTGCGTTCAGTAGTTTAAATAGAAGTAAGTGAATCACCCAAGTTCCCGCTGATAGCTTATTTCTCGCACCTGAAGAAACTTGCTACTATATAATAGTCAGAATGACTATGATTGATCTTACTATTTTCTGAAATGACAAAATCATTACTGTTTTCTTTTTCATAATCATTACCATTTCCAAATACAGTTAGTAGTAGTAGATCTATATTACTGATTTCAAAATAATAAGATATATCTTAACCAATATATTACCTAAACTCAATATATTGAGTTTAGGTAATTTCCACTGAAAGTTGTAAACATGAAACCGTTAATGTGAACCGCAAATCCTTGGCCAAGCAGGCTGTTTCAACAATTCCACTCAATTGTTCAATTTATGTTTATGAAATTTGTTAGCAATTCGATGTATAATAGAGGATCATGGTGAACTGTGCTGTTATTATAGAAAAGAAACTGAGAACCTATTGTTTTTTTTCAGCCGTTCATCGCTAAATCTACATTGGATGGTAAAGCTTAAAATACTTCCACTACAGTATTGAAAATAGTTTTATAATGACATGTAAAGTTAATTCCTTAAATATATTATATTACATCTACGAAATGATCATAGTCCACATTAGCGTTTAATAATGTCTTACTCAAAATGTACAATAAAATATGGCAAAGTACGAGACAAAACGTTTTTTCTTAAGCTTTAGCGTGATAAATAACAAGCTAGCAGTCGCATTCCGAAATCAAATTCTTTAGAGACTTTGGAATACGTTGGCTAATGAAGGTCTTGACTGAGTTTTGACTGAGTTTGTACTTCTCCACTGTGCACACCATAGAATCTCATGTGACCTCGGTGACCTCGACGCTTTACTGAGGCAGGTATATTGTAGTTCTTTATTTCAGGATCTTCCGTCTCGTCGTTGTGTATAAAATGTACAGTATATGTATGTTACGTTGTCTATACATACCCTTCATCTGAAACATTTGTTCAACAACACAGCACATACGCATATGGTCGAGAACTTTAATGAAATTATAATTATTAATCAAATAAAAGTATAGTAATTTTTACTTTGACCTTCATTTACTCCTCTTTGTAGAACTATTCATTCCCAGCAATACACTTATTAGTTAGTTTTTATCAAGGGACAAACAGATGCCTGTGTGTGTCTTTCCCATTTCCTCTCTCACTATTTTTTTTTCTCTCACTCTCCACCTCCTCCTTACCCCTCTCACTGTCTCCTTCTTACTCCTCTCAATCTCTTTATTCTCCTACCTCTCACTCTTTTCCTCCTTCCTCTTCTCAGTTTCTCCTTTCTTCTCTCAATATCGTTTCCTTTTCTCTCCCTTTTACTTTCATTTATGTTCTCTGTATATTGCCTCCCTTTTTGCTCATCAGTTTCTCTTTCCCATTCATCTATGCATTACTCTTTACATCCCTGTCTGTCCAACACACTTTCTTTATTCAGATATTTAATTTTTCTTCCATCTTACCTATCCTAGCCTTATCTTAACTTTTTACTTTGCCTCATTTCATTTTAACACATATTATCTTACCGTATGCCCCTACTCTCCCTTTGCAATATCCCTACCCTAGAGTTTGTGAATTCTTTTCAAAACCATCCCTACCATCCTTGTGAATGTACCTCATCAGGCCCAATTTGTATCCAATTCGTGAACGGCTGGCCCAATTAAACGTCTGGTCGACTAAATAGAGCGCCCAACGTGGGGCTCGAACCCACGACCCCGAGATTAAGAGTCTCGTGCTCTACCGACTGAGCTAGCCGGGCTTACTGAATCGTAAGGTTTGCAGTCAATAATATTTACCAAATCTTTACTACTACTATTTGGGAATAATCTATCAGTATCATAATTTTTCATAATCGTCACCTTTATTGTTCTTGCTAATCGATTATTTCTGTAAACACAATTCGGCAAAATAGTAGTAATATTTCCATGGTCGTTTATATACCAATATGATAGCTGTCATTATAATGTCAATATATATCAAAACAGAAAGAAAAGGGAAGAGACACAAATTACAAGAGAAAGAAAAACACTGCGTATTCCATTATTTCTGTGGGAGACATTTAGATATAAGAAAATGGTTACACTAGTATTATGACAATGGCAGATATAAGAAGTATTTTCTGATTCACTTCCTCGTAGTCTTGGAAGCTTAACGTAAAGTTATGACTTAGGGCGTGCTACTACAGCAAAGAATAGCAGACCTTCGTTTTTTATTGTTTTTGTTGACTTTATCTGCTTCTGTGTACGGATTATCTTTGACGAAGTTCAATAGTATCATCTGCCCCTTCTAAAGGTCCTAATAAACTGGCATTGTCTTACCGACACGACGTGAATACGTTATTTATTTATTAATTATCATTATTTACTGCAATAATTGTATGAAACTGTACTTATGCTTCCTGCACCCCTTCATATCTTTATTCAGGGACGGTTGTATGGTCCTAAACAGTACTGCCCAAGTCGTTGGAGGATTCTCTAATTGCCAAGCACATGCGGAGGAAGGAAAGTTCTCCGCAGTCTCTTGTCAACTGCTTGCTTATTTTAATCATTAGTGTGTGCTTCTGTGTAACTGCGTGTGTACAAATATCTGCGTGGTCTGTGTTCGAATATGAACAGGTGAGTGGATATACTTTCGTCTGTGTATTATATGAGTGTGTATCCACACAAATACATGCATGTGCATGATGGTATATGCATTTAATTGTAGTTTTATCTCTTCACATCCATTCACTTTAATTCTCCCTTTCTATCACTCTCTCCGTCCCTCTTCTCCTTCGCCCCACATTGCAGGTCCCCCTGCTGTTTCTCCACGTTTTCTCTCTCTCTCTCCAGCTCCTACATTCCATTTTCTAGCTGCATGTGCTGTGATAGATGACCTTGTTTTCTCTCTCCGAACCAGTTTCATTTATCCTACCTTTTTGATGGTTCATTCACATGCTACTGATTACTTTGCATCTTCGATTTTTTAAACTATTATTGTTATAAAAAATAATTTGTATCTAGCAATCATTCATCAGGTTTTATCAATGGCCAAACCAGGCCCAACCTGGTGGACTAAATAGAGCGCTCAACGTGGAGCTCGAATCCCCGCCCCCGAGATTGAGGGCCATATCCCTAGTCCATCCTAAACCCGAACATTTGGGATTGTGTTCGGGTTCGGGTTCACGAAGCAGCAGCACGACGCTGAGTGCGTATCCCCAATTCCGAGGGTTCAGGTTTCGTAGTTTCTGGCTACGCATATTTGGCTTGTCTTATTGTGGAAGATACGGTGAATTTTGGGACTCAGGATGTGTGTTTTTTCTTGTCTCTTCACTTCACTGACAAATATATTTCTGGTTATAAACATACGAATGACTTCTTAGAATTAAAGCGACGAATATGATGTCTCCGCTATGAAGTTCGTGTATAAAGATTCCTGTAATCATTTCAATAATTCCCAACGTTTATAACGGTCTTTAGAAAGTTATCACATATGTTTCCTCTCAACTTTTTATGTTTTATATTAGAAAAAAATATAATAAACTTAAACATGCCCAACAAAGGGTTGGAGGGACTTTCATAACATATATACTGAAAATTATTGAACACCATACGGCAAGTTTCGCAAGTGTATTGCACTCAAAATGTTCATTGAGATTTGCGAAGATCTAGCTTCGCCTGGGCCTTCCATATATATATATATATATATATATATATATATATATATATATATATATATATATATATACATATGGCCCGGTCTGTGTCAGCTATTAATGGCTGTTCCATTTTGTTCTCTGACACTCGAGACTTACCCTGGTGGCGGGATTGCTATCAGGTGCTCCTGCCGCCACGATGTAAGCACGCGGCATAATCTCTCTACCAGCCTGGCGGCTGTTGTGGGGGGTCCTTGTTTTAGAAATTGTGTGTGCTTACAATGTTTGCAACACCTGTCTGTATGGTAAATTTTTGTATGATTTGCCTTGCGCATTGGTATCCTAGTCTGATTCTGTGAAAAATTACTTCGGCATCTCTACTGATTGTATCAGAGTGACAGTGGCTCAGCCATTTGAGTACCATCCGGCCTATGTTGCTGAATATTCTTCTACCTTGAGCAAGAATCCTTTGCGCTATGGTAAGCATAGTGGTCAGGAGGTAATATGATCTTAGTTCTTTATGTCTAGCTCCTACATTCCATTTTCTAGTTGCATGTGATAGATGCTCCAGGCTAAGAGTTTTCCTCTGATTCCCTTCTGGATCAGGGTCTCCTGAATAGCAAGAGGACTTGCTAATTCAAAAGCCTTCTCCAGGTCTAGGAATACTACCACAGATGTGACAGTGCTAATTGTACATATGAGTGTGGCTATGCAGTGTGCTGTGCTCATGCCCTTTGTGAACAACGGAGGTGTTCATGTGGGGTACCAGGAGAGAGATGGGGCAGTACTTCCCTGGCTCCTTTGGTTTTGGGAGGAGAACTATGTTAGCCCTCTTCCAGCTCTGGGGCAGAGTGGAAATTTCCCAGGACTTGTTGATGAGTTGCAGGAATGCAAACTCACCTGCCAGTCCCGGGACTGAACGAGGTTTTTCTTAGTTCCCTCAGAGAAAAGATAGCATCTGAGTTATTGGGTTTGGCTGCCCTTTCTCAGATATGAGCAAGTCTGCCTGGTAGTAGGCATTCTTGGTTTGCCCTCAGTTCGGCTGGCAGACTGTTGCTGCTTGTTTTTGCAGACAACTCGTGCCTCGGGGCTGACCAGCTGGTAGCTCGCCTGACCCGTTGCCACGGTTCTGTAAGGGTGGTTCGGTGGTCAAAGGACTCCATTCCAGCCGTTTTTACTGCCCGATTCTTTTGGTAGTTTGCTTGGCATCCCTGACAACCTTCCTTAGGAGGGCTAAATTGTCAGGAGTTCTTTGCCTTCAGAATTGTTTACTGCACATGTTCACTGTGTGTTGACCTCCATAATCTTATCATTGAAGTACCAGGCATCTTTGTAACTCCTAGACCAAGGCCGAGTTATAGATATGGTCTGTGAGGATGTTTAATTTATAGCATTGATAAGTCTGGCTTCAAGCACTTCCACATTTTCACTCTGTGGGGGTTTATTGCCTCTAAGACAGTGGGCCAAGGCATTCTGAAAGGCTTGCCAGTTGGCCTTGTCTGTTTTCCATCTAGGATTTGGTTGTGATATTGGGCCAGCATCCATGAGCGTAGTAGTTGTGCCATCGACACACCATTTGATTCTATCCACCAGCGATACAGTGGCCAAGGTGAGTAGGACCCCTACACTGACATGTGAGGCTCTTGGGTATTAAGAAGAGCAATCTTGGGGAATGTCTCTAATGTATCCCCCTCACATGGTTTTGTGTTGCAGTAGCAGACCTGGCTGATGTCTAAGCTCCTACAGCCTGACTGATTGATTATTTAAAATTATCTGCCGCGTCAACACCTTGTTAGACTGAAATATTAAAATATTTAAAACTTTGAAAATCTATCAATAAATGTAATAAATAACAATAAATATTATATTAAAAATAAAACCATAAACATTCTGCTCTAAATGTATAACATTATTGCATAAACATTTTGCATAATAAAATTTTATTGAAAATATTAGTTTCCCTAAGGAAAATAATAAGACCTGTGTCACAATCCTCCCCCAATACATTTTTCAGTGTATATGGAGGAGACAAGTACCTTCGTCTTTGGTCTGAGAATGTTGCACATCTTTCCACCACATGTGCGACCGTTAATGGCTCTTGGCATTCCTCACTGCATGCTTCACTTTTAGTCATCATCGGCCCATGAATCAGTCTTGTATTAACAAGGCTAAGAATCTGTCACACAACTTCTATTTGTCGGTTGGGATGGAAGCTGGTCACCCAACTGCCAGTTCATCTTTAATCTCTCGCAGTTTGTTTCTAGAGGTATGCCTCCATTGTTCCCTCCATATATCACGAACACAACTCCTGATGCTGGGTTTCAAGTCAGTGTGTGGGAGAGGAAAACGAGCATCACAGGGCTGAGCGGCAGCTGCCTTGGCCTTCCGATCAGCTCGCTCATGCCCACTGATATCAACATGTGCTGCCATCTAACACAGTTATCTTTTTATGTGCTGACATCAGTGCAAGCCAATCTTGAACCTCCCTCACCACTGGATGTGATGAGTTTAAGCTCTTGATTGCTTACAAGGCACTACGAGTCACAATTTATTACAACGGAATGGTTTGTAAGATCTCTAGTCATCTTGACTGCTGCAAGAATGGCATGTGACTCTGCGGTGAAAATCGAGGCTGATCGAGAAAGACTGCTAAATGCAGTCTCTCTGCTCACTGCTGCAAAGCCCACACCATTTTCAGATTTCGAACCATCTGTATATATTGCATATGATCCTTGGTACTTAGAAGTGTGTTGAAGAAATATCTCTGACTTCTGCTTTGGATCTCTCCCCTTTCCCAATTCTGACCAAATCCAGCTTGACTTGATTAGTCTAAGAGGGGACTTGGGAACTTCCAACAGCCAGAACCTTTGTGAGATTTAAATTAAGTTGTTCCTCAAGATTACTCATTCTCCTACCTCCTAATCTGGATGTAAAAGATCCTGGAATCCTTTGTAGTATCGTGTAGTAAATCAGGTTCACTCTCAGCATACAGGGACTCCACAGGTGAAGATTCTAAGAGCTTCATTATGAACCGAGTCCAACATCCTGACAACAGTGGGAGTTGCAGATGAATAAGCCTCACATCCATAGTCATGTTTACTACGAATAAGTGCTCGATAAAGTCGCAGAAGTGTTGTGCGGTCTGCACACCAAGATAGGTGTGAAAGAACCCGCAAAATACCAAGTGCTTTTGTAGCTTTCACCTTTAACTGTTTAATGTGAGGTACCCATGTGAGCCTTGAGTCAAAAATTAGACCCAGGTACTTTGCCTCTTGGACAAAATCAGGTGGGTTTGCTTCTAAATAGAGGGAAGGATGGAACTTTCCTCGTTTGTGGAAATGCATTGCCATAGTCTTGCTTGGAGAAAATTTTAACCCATGGTATGTTGCCCATTGCATAACCTGTAATCTTCCTCCTGAGCAGTACAGTGTAAAGTCATCCACATACAGACTACATGAGACAGCACTTTATGATGTCATTTATAGCAATGGCAAACAGGGTCACACTTAACATATTCCCTTCTGGGACCCCTTCCAGCTGGTCTTCCAGGTCAGAGAAGCTGTTTCCCACCCTCACTCTAAACTTCCAGTCAGCAAGGAAGCTTTGTATGAAGGTAGGCAATGCTCCTCTTAAACCAATGTCATACAGCTTCATGAGTATGCCATGCTTCCAAGTAGTATCATAAACCTATTCAAGGTCAAAGAAGACTGCTAAAATATGACATCGCCGTGCAAAGGAATTTTGTATAGCAGTTTCCATTCTCACAAGTGCATTTGTGGTCGATTGCAGTTCTCTAAACCCATATTGATATGGGGTCAGCACGTTTTCCTTTTCTAGCAGCCATGTCAACCTGAAGTTTACAATTTTCTCCATCAACTTGCAGATGCAGCTGGTGAGAGGAATTGGTCTATAATTCCCTGGTATGGAAGCATCCTTGCAGGTTTAGGGACAGGAATGATTATAGTTTCTTTCCATGTGGATGGCACTGTGCCCTCCCTATAGATCCTTCTCCGTTTCTGGTGGAACAACTCACCAGAGACAGTTTCAGCATTTGAGGACTGATTTTTAAAGTTTAGTTTGATTCCATTTGTTACAATGGATATTCTTGGTGTGACATACTGTCTGTTTCATTTTGCTTCTAAACTATCCCGTGTGCAAGGAATGGCCGGGGTTACCATCCACTGGCGGCGAGGGATCTGAACGCAGGTCAGCAAGATTAATAGACGAGAACGCTACCGCTGCACCACACAGCACACAAAGGTAGTGGCAGAGTGTGTGGTGTTAGAAGTATTGGAAGGTAAAGGATGGTGGGAAGGAGGATGGGCTAAAACCGAAGCAAAGGACTTACCCGGCTGTGCAAACAGCACACGAGTACGTTGCTTTGCTTCTGCAAAACTTTCTCTTTGCTCCTTATTACCAATACTTTTTTTTTTTTCAAACTTGTACTTTTTACATTGCTTAGAAGGTTATGTACTTGTAGTGGTAACAGCATACTGGACCTGGACAGTTGTCATCTCCTTGATGACCTGTTGTACCACACTTTGCACACACTCTTGGTTGTCCATTTTCCTTAAAATAGCAAGAGTTGGCTCCATGCCCATAACCCTGTCAGTGGAAGCACCGCAGAGGGTTGGGCACATATGGTTTAAGTTGGCTTGGTACCACCTCAAGGTTAACTGATTCAGGAAGGACTAATGTTTCAAAAGTTAAAAGGAGAGCTGGTGTCGACTGTACCAAACCATCAACTTTCTTCTTAAAACGTTTTACTGCCACTACATGAAAATTCTTTAGTTCTTCTAACAGTTTCTCCTCAGGATACCTCATCAGGTCTCGGGAAAAGATAATTCCCTTACACTGATTGAGTGTTTTGTGAGAACATGAGACTTGAGCCCCAGGAATGTTGCATATCACACGCAGATGGTCACTTTCGTCTGGTGATGAAACCTCCACTATCAGACTACCATATCTTCCGATGTACTTCAAAAATATCAAGATCCATGATTGATGCACCATCAATGGTCTTCACAACTAGGTATTTACTCTATGAGATGCTTTCTTATTTACCATGTAAGATTTCCTTAATGGATTGAGGAGGACTTTTCTCCTTATTTCCTGGTTTGGGAGCTTGGGAAGCATTACGATTCCCATTCTTGTCCTTTGGAACCTGGTTAGGTTCCAGAGTGACATGTGATGTTCCAGGGGTGATTGCGTAAGTTGTCAGGGAGAGAGCAATTTCTCCTAGTAATATGAGATGCCACGCACGGAAAACACACATGGGAGAGCACCAGGAAGCCATTTTGTCTTATCCCTCACTAGTGACCCCAATTTTTTACAAAATCTGAAAATATATGTGATTCTGGCAACATTCCTCTGTATGTTCCAGAAGTTTGGAAGCGAAATATGCAAAAATAAAGAAGATACAGCATATTATGTATACCCCTATATTTTTCGCGCATCGCCCATAATGTATGTGTCGCGACATTTGATGTATTAGGTTATTTTATAGGCTAAATTACACTGAATAAAATGCAAATAATAACTAGTATTAGGCAACTTTTATGTAAGCACAGATGTTCACACACCAGAGACCTCAGTGCCCTGATAAAGTCAACCAAGTGAATTTGTATCTCGTTGTGCTCTGTCGACTCGCTTGCAGTCAGACTTTTTACTTGTTCACTTGTGACTTTATAGCAAGCAAAGACCATGGGTAGACGGTCTAACGTGAAAAGGGAGTTATTGGGAAACCTTGAGAAAGGAAAATTAAAGAAACTGTGTGTGTGTGTGGCAAGCAACTCAGTGTGGTGATAGTGAGACATTTATTTTTGCATTTTATTGTTTTAATGTTATTTTTTGTGTAAACATTGCAGCCTCGATTCTATACTAATCATGATAAGTAAAACATCATATAGTGAATTATGAGCATCAGTAATTGATAGAGAGGTTGAGATTTATGATGCGTGAGTACTAGTTAATAATCAACGGCTTGTACAGCATCGTATTTAGAGATAAAAAGGCCTTTAAAAATATGACTTGATGATCAGGGGAACTCTGGGTGGTGTAACATTTTAGAGAGCATGAGTATTTACAAAGAAATTATGAGTCTTTTGGGGGTGATTGCGTGTGTCCATGTCAAAAGGTTTTTACTTATAAGAAACATTATTTATTGATAGATTTTTAAGCGGTTTATATAAATTTTAATCCTACATGGTATTCGCCGCTAAAGACCTTAGGCAGTTGACGCGACAGATAATTTTAAATAATCAACCTGACCTGGCTTGGGTCGAGGCTAAGGAGAGATGTCTGTTCTTAGTAAAGGCTGAACATATTCTGGTAAGCCTGACCTTGACCTCTGTATATAACATCAGATCAGAATGTCTTTATCGCCAATCTTTTTTTTTTTTTTTTCTAAAGTAACATTACCTTTACTAATTTCCTTGTCATCATAATCACTACCCTTTTTATTATATGATTAATACTGCAATTGTAGTTAGTAGTGATAGAACTAATATCACTAATATTTTCAATACTTATACCATTGCCTTCAAAAAAAGGTTAAAACATGCAGAAAATTAAGAGAAAAAAGAGTAATAACAAGACACAATAGGTTCTGTATTGCATGGCATATGTTAGAACCAATGTAAATAGAAGACAAATTGCTGTCTATTAGTTCGTAGTCTAGAATGTTTATCGTAGAAGTATGACTCGTACCCTGGGCTAATCTGCTTGCTTGCAATTTATTACGCACACAAAAATAATGCTTCGTGTTGGAATGAAAATGATTTAATTAGAGATGTCAAAGTTTATTATGAAGTTAGGTCAGTAATGTATGATTCTATATATTTTTTGTAAAAACGGGGGAAAAGTGCTTAAATTTCAATGCCGAAAATGATTTTTATTTTTTTCTGGTTTTGTTTACAGTATCAATTAGTCAAAATTATAGAACACAAGCAATATTTCACAATAACATTTCTTTTTCTCTTTCATATTTAGCTTCATATATATCCTTCGTCAATGTGAATATCTTATTATATTTCCAGACCAGATTCCGCTTAAAGC
>NC_061831.1:17154594-17164594 GCF_019202785.1 Penaeus chinensis
ATAAAAGTATAACACTTTTTACTCTGACTTACACTTACTCCTATCTGCAGAGCTATTGATTCCCAGCAATAAGCTTACAAGTTTTTATAAAAAAAATAAAAAAAAAACAGATACCTGTATAAGACCTTTCTCCTTCCTTCTCTCACTCTCTTCTTCTTCCTTACCCTCTCACTCTATCCTTACTCCTCTCAATCCCTTTTTTGTCCTCCCTTCTCACTCGTTTCCTCCTTTCCCTTCTCACTTTCTCTTCTTTCTTCTTCCACGACCTTTATCTTTTCCCTCTAATATACTTTTATTTGTGTTTATTTGTGCTCCCTTTTTACTCATATGTCAGTTTCTCTTTTCTATTCATCCCTGCGTTACTCCTTACATCTCTGTCTGCCCAACAAACTTAATTTATTCAGAAATTTATTTTTTCTTCCATCCTGACCTAGCTTAGCCTTACCTTAACTTTTTTACCTTGCCTCATTTCATTTTTACACATTTTTTCCTACTCTTTGCCCCTATTCTTCTTGATATGTAATTATTCTTCCTTTGCAATATCCCTATCCTAGAGTTTGTGATTTTTTCTCAAAACTACCCCTACCATACTTGTGAATGTAGTTAATCTGGCCCAATGACTTTTTTCAAGCCTTTTCCTTTATCATACGCTGGATTCCGTTCCTATGACGCTCTGTATCCTAAAGCTCGTCTCCTATCCTGGGCAAGGAATAATATGGAAGTATCGCGGAAACATTTGCCTAATGATAAAGAAAACCTGCGTGTTGCCAAATTATAACCAATACTTAAATATCATACAATGTAATATCCAAAAGCATTTACAAATTACTTCGCAAAGACTCATTCTTCCTTGAGAGCGTGCTTTCAAGACAAAATTTATGGAGCAAGAAGGGAATCACAGGAAATCATCATTTGGACGCTGTACTCTTAAAGGGTTCTGAATGCATGTATCTTTACAGCTGCGGATAGCGAGCGGATGGCCCAAATATACGTCTGGCGGACTAAATAGAGCGCCCAACGTGGGGCTCGAACCCACGACCCCGAGATTAAGAGTCTCGTGCTCTACCGACTGAGCTAGCCGGGCTTGTATATAATAAGAGAAAGCAAAGGCTTGCTTTTGCTTGCAGTAGTTTAATGAGAAGTAAGTGAATCACCGATTTTCCACTGAGAATACCTTTGGTATTTTAAAAACCAAAGATAGATTATTTCGCATACAGGAACGTGCTAATAATCTGGTCTCTCCTTCCTCATTGACTCTCGGGTCTGCTGCAATTCCTGCTATATACTTAAGTCTTTAGGATTGGACTGACTTTTTTCTGAAATGGCAAAATCATTACTGTTTTCTTTCTCATAATTGTTACCATTTTTGTTTTATGAGTATTATTCGAAATACAGTTCGTAGTAGTAACAGTAATATCAATTCTGTGTTCGATATCTACATCATTGATTTCAAAATAATAAAGGATATTTTATATTGAGTTTTAGGTCATTATCACTGACCTTAAGTTATAAACACGAAACCATGGCCAGGCAGGCTACAAACTTCAATCTAACAATTCCTTCCATTTAGTCAGTATATCTTACGTACATTCGAAACGTATACCCTTGTATAAGTAATTCGATATGTATATATAAGAGGATCACAATGAAATGTACTGTTTTTACCGAGAAAAACATACTTTTATCCTTGCCTCTGGCATCTCGGATGATAAATATATGCTTGACTAAGATTTTTGTATTGTTTTTTTTCAATCGTTCATCGTGAAATCTACATTGGATGACAGGCTTGAAATCCTTGAAAATAATTTTATAATGACGTAAAGTTAATACTGATACATCTACGAAATAATCATAATCTACATTAACCTTTAATATGTGTTACTCAAAATGTACAACAAAATATGGGCAAAGTACGAGACACTTGAATTTTATTAATCTTTACCGTAATATATAACAAGCGTTTCCTAGCAGTCGCATTCCGAAATCAAATTCTTTAGAGAACATTGGGTTTTCGAATATATCGACTGATGAAGGTCTTGACTGAGTCTTGACTGAGTTTGTACTTATTCACTGTGCACACCATAGAATCTCAGCTCATGTGACCTCGGTGACCTCGACGCTTTACTGAGAAAGGTATACGTCATACTGTAGTTCTTTATTTTGAGATCTGCCATCGTGTCGTTGTGTATAAAATGTACAGTATGTGTATATCTGTCACTTTGTATGTGCATACACTTCAATGAAACATTTGCTGAATTACACAGAATGTATGCATATAGCCGATAACTTTAACAAAATGATAATGACTTAATAAATAAAAGTATAACACTTTTTACTCTGACTTACACTTACTCCTATCTGCAGAGCTATTGATTCCCAGCAATAAGCTTACAAGTTTTTATAAAAAAAATAAAAAAAAAACAGATACCTGTATAAGACCTTTCTCCTTCCTTCTCTCACTCTCTTCTTCCTCCTTACCCTCTCACTCTATCCTTACTCCTCTCAATCCCTTTTTTGTCCTCCCTTCTCACTCGTTTCCTCCTTTCCCTTCTCACTTTCTCTTCTTTCTTCTTCCACGACCTTTATCTTTTCCCTCTAATATACTTTTATTTGTGTTTATTTGTGCTCCCTTTTTACTCATATGTCAGTTTCTCTTTTCTATTCATCCCTGCGTTACTCCTTACATCTCTGTCTGCCCAACAAACTTAATTTATTCAGAAATTTATTTTTTCTTCCATCCTGACCTAGCTTAGCCTTACCTTAACTTTTTTACCTTGCCTCATTTCATTTTTACACATTTTTTCCTACTCTTTGCCCCTATTCTTCTTGATATGTAATTATTCTTCCTTTGCAATATCCCTATCCTAGAGTTTGTGATTTTTTCTCAAAACTACCCCTACCATACTTGTGAATGTAGTTAATCTGGCCCAATGACTTTTTTCAAGCCTTTTCCTTTATCATACGCTGGATTCCGTTCCTATGACGCTCTGTATCCTAAAGCTCGTCTCCTATCCTGGGCAAGGAATAATATGGAAGTATCGCGGAAACATTTGCCTAATGATAAAGAAAACCTGCGTGTTGCCAAATTATAACCAATACTTAAATATCATACAATGTAATATCCAAAAGCATTTACAAATTACTTCGCAAAGACTCATTCTTCCTTGAGAGCGTGCTTTCAAGACAAAATTTATGGAGCAAGAAGGGAATCACAGGAAATCATCATTTGGACGCTGTACTCTTAAAGGGTTCTGAATGCAGGTATCTTTACAGCTGCGGATAGCGAGCGGATGGCCCAAATATACGTCTGGCGGACTAAATAGAGCGCCCAACGTGGGGCTCGAACCCACGACCCCGAGATTAAGAGTCTCGTGCTCTAAAAACCAAAGATAGATTATTTCGCATACAGGAACGTGCTAATAATCTGGTCTCTCCTTCCTCATTGACTCTCGGGTCTGCTGCAATTCCTGCTATATACTTAAGTCTTTAGGATTGGACTGACTTTTTTCTGAAATGGCAAAATCATTACTGTTTTCTTTCTCATAATTGTTACCATTTTTGTTTTATGAGTATTATTCGAAATACAGTTCGTAGTAGTAACAGTAATATCAATTCTGTGTTCGATATCTACATCATTGATTTCAAAATAATAAAGGATATTTTATATTGAGTTTTAGGTCATTATCACTGACCTTAAGTTATAAACACGAAACCATGGCCAGGCAGGCTACAAACTTCAATCTAACAATTCCTTCCATTTAGTCAGTATATCTTACGTACATTCGAAACGTATACCCTTGTATAAGTAATTCGATATGTATATATAAGAGGATCACAATGAAATGTACTGTTTTTACCGAGAAAAACATACTTTTATCCTTGCCTCTGGCATCTCGGATGATAAATATATGCTTGACTAAGATTTTTGTATTGTTTTTTTTCAATCGTTCATCGTGAAATCTACATTGGATGACAGGCTTGAAATCCTTGAAAATAATTTTATAATGACGTAAAGTTAATACTGATACATCTACGAAATAATCATAATCTACATTAACCTTTAATATGTGTTACTCAAAATGTACAACAAAATATGGGCAAAGTACGAGACACTTGAATTTTATTAATCTTTACCGTAATATATAACAAGCGTTTCCTAGCAGTCGCATTCCGAAATCAAATTCTTTAGAGAACATTGGGTTTTCGAATATATCGACTGATGAAGGTCTTGACTGAGTCTTGACTGAGTTTGTACTTATTCACTGTGCACACCATAGAATCTCAGCTCATGTGACCTCGGTGACCTCGACGCTTTACTGAGAAAGGTATACGTCATACTGTAGTTCTTTATTTTGAGATCTGCCATCGTGTCGTTGTGTATAAAATGTACAGTATGTGTATATCTGTCACTTTGTATGTGCATACACTTCAATGAAACATTTGCTGAATTACACAGAATGTATGCATATAGCCGATAACTTTAACAAAATGATAATGACTTAATAAATAAAAGTATAACACTTTTTACTCTGACTTACACTTACTCCTATCTGCAGAGCTATTGATTCCCAGCAATAAGCTTACAAGTTTTTATAAAAAAAATAAAAAAAAAACAGATACCTGTATAAGACCTTTCTCCTTCCTTCTCTCACTCTCTTCTTCCTCCTTACCCTCTCACTCTATCCTTACTCCTCTCAATCCCTTTTTTGTCCTCCCTTCTCACTCGTTTCCTCCTTTCCCTTCTCACTTTCTCTTCTTTCTTCTTCCACGACCTTTATCTTTTCCCTCTAATATACTTTTATTTGTGTTTATTTGTGCTCCCTTTTTACTCATATGTCAGTTTCTCTTTTCTATTCATCCCTGCGTTACTCCTTACATCTCTGTCTGCCCAACAAACTTAATTTATTCAGAAATTTATTTTTTCTTCCATCCTGACCTAGCTTAGCCTTACCTTAACTTTTTTACCTTGCCTCATTTCATTTTTACACATTTTTTCCTACTCTTTGCCCCTATTCTTCTTGATATGTAATTATTCTTCCTTTGCAATATCCCTATCCTAGAGTTTGTGATTTTTTCTCAAAACTACCCCTACCATACTTGTGAATGTAGTTAATCTGGCCCAATGACTTTTTTCAAGCCTTTTCCTTTATCATACGCTGGATTCCGTTCCTATGACGCTCTGTATCCTAAAGCTCGTCTCCTATCCTGGGCAAGGAATAATATGGAAGTATCGCGGAAACATTTGCCTAATGATAAAGAAAACCTGCGTGTTGCCAAATTATAACCAATACTTAAATATCATACAATGTAATATCCAAAAGCATTTACAAATTACTTCGCAAAGACTCATTCTTCCTTGAGAGCGTGCTTTCAAGACAAAATTTATGGAGCAAGAAGGGAATCACAGGAAATCATCATTTGGACGCTGTACTCTTAAAGGGTTCTGAATGCAGGTATCTTTACAGCTGCGGATAGCGAGCGGATGGCCCAAATATACGTCTGGCGGACTAAATAGAGCGCCCAACGTGGGGCTCGAACCCACGACCCCGAGATTAAGAGTCTCGTGCTCTACCGACTGAGCTAGCCGGGCTTACTGAGTTGCAAGGTTTGCAGTCAACATTATTTACCAAGCCTTTACTACTATTCCGAAATAATCCATCAGTACTGACTTTTCATAATCATCACCTTTGTTCTTGCTAATCGATTATTTCTGTAAATACAATTCGGCAAAATAGTAGTATTACCATGAAAGTCCTCTACTGACTGAGCTAGCCGGACTTACCGAGTTATATGGTTTGCAGTCAATAGTATTAACCAAATCTTTACTACTGCTACTCGGAAATACTTGTAATTTATTCATATTGGCATTTTTCATAATCGTTATCACCTTTATTGTTCATGCTAATTGATTATTTCTGTAAATTTAATTCAGGGAAGCTGATAGCGGTCATTACGATGCCAGTATATATTGAAATAAAAAGATAAGAGAAGAGATACAGATCACAAGATAAAGAAAGACATTGTGTATTGCAGGATTGTAGGAGTCAATTTAGATATACGTATTTTCAGATTCACTTCGTCGTAGTCTTGGAAGCTTATCGTAAAGCTGTGACTTAGGGCTTGGTACCACAGCAAAGAATAGCATACTTTATTGTTATTGTTGACTTTATCTGCCTTTGTGTACGGACTCACTTTGACGAAGTTCAGTAGTATTATCTGCTCCTTTGTTGAGAGAAGCAGAACTTGTAGTGACTGCAGTATTATTTTATTATTTCAGAGGCTCACGTCCGATCGTTGGCAGTTGTATCCCAAATCCTTCTAAAGATCCTGCAGCATAATTGGCATCGTCTTACCGACATGACATGAGTACCATAGCACTGGCGCAGGTGATATTTACTTTATTTTATCATAATTTTTTTACTCAAATAACCGTATGAGCTTTTTGCATTACCATGCTTCCTGCACACCTTGATTTCCTTATTCAGGGATTGTTGTAGGGTCCTAATCAGCACCGCCCAAGTCTATGTGCCATGCCAACGAGCCTCAAAATCTCTGGCTCCACTCCTAAACTGAGATCCATCAGCAAAACGTGCGATTCGGGAAGGAAACTTCTCCAATTGCTTATTTTAATATTTGGTGTGTGCCTCTGTGTAACCGTCTGTGCGCGAGTATATGCGTGGTCTGTGTTCAGATATAGACAGGTGTAGGTGGGCGGTTATACCTGCGTCTGTGTGCTATATATAAGTATGTTCATGTATCATATGAACTTATGCATGTACATGATTCCATATACATGTAAGTGTAGTTTTATATACATTAATTTTCATTCTTTTTCTCATGCTCCCCGTCCCTCTCCTCTTTCGCCCCACAATGCATTTCTTCCTGCTGTTTCTCCACATTCTCTTTCTCTCTTTGTTCTCCCTCTCCGAACCAATTTGATTTATAATATCTTTTTGATGGTACAATCATATGCTACTGATTATCATACATATTCTACCATTTAGAGTTCGCCAACCAAGAGCCAGCATGCATGAAATGACGCAGGTGAACTTGCGTGTGTTTCACTGTATTAGTTACGCATTTTAGCTTCATTTTCATGTTTAACCAAGTCGACTTGTCTGTTATCATCGGTTATTTTATTGTCTTGATCGGTTATTTTAGCAAAGAATTCTAAAAACTATTGCGGCGTAAATTAATTTATATTTAACAATCATTGGCTCCATCGCGATTGACTTTCCATCAGGTTTTATCGATGGCTAAACAGGTGTATATAGATGGTCAATAAACGGCCCAAATAGACAGCTGGTGGACTAAACAGAGCGCCCAACGTGGGGCTCGAACCCACGACCCCGAGATTAAGAGTCTCGTGCTCTACCGACTGAGCTAGCCGGGCTTGTATGAAGGGCATTCATGCAACTTTGTAACTGTCTGACGCCAGGACCCGTCTTTATTTTTTATAATTGTAGTTTTTTATTATAATCATAAAATTAAATTCTGTGCAACGTATCAAATTCTTGGATCCGTTCATTACTGAATCTGCTGAAATCAGTGATCTTTTTGTTTTGTTTTTACCTGCATCTGCTTCACATTTGCGTGGAAGAATCTTAAGCCATGTGACACAAGTGACTTCTCTGGCAATGACTGTATAAGTACTCTTTTTTAATAAATTTTTGTTTTCAGTTTGGGTACAGCTGCCTCCACATTGCCTGATTTTATTATAAATTAGAAACTTGGTTTAAGATTAACAGGGAACATTTGTACCAAATATATGTATAAGTTCTTCTAGTGGACTACGATATCAAAATCTCAGTTTGACGTTCGTATGATAATCCGAGGTAAGTAAAGGCTTTTTGATTGATAACCTGATACTACCATATATCACAAACTTTTACTTCTATGTTTGCCATCTACTTTTGTATTATTTTCATTATTTGCAACTGAGATGCACGACTCGTAGTGGTTACACCTGTAGTTCTTTGTATGATATACTTTTCGATATCTTTGCAGTAAATTTTAAGTATTTGGTAATATTTGTTCTATCTAATCTCCTGTAGGGCCCTCAAATTCTCCAGAAAGGCGCTGAGGGCGACGCCTGATGGGATGCAAGTGCCACAGCAATGGCCAAGGGAAGGCACTACGACAAAGACACGACCCAGAGAGTAAGTTATGAACACTGTCGACTCAGCTATCAGCCGCAAGTCAATGCAGTCCTCGGTATACTGTTTTATACATAATTACACATATACATGCATGCAAACATGAAAACATACATTTAGATAAACAGATATAAATACGCTAGAAATATGTTTGTGTATATAAAAACAAATATAGATACAAGATACATTTACTTTTTATATTGTCTTTACACAATATATTAGCATGTTAGTATATATATGTGTGTTTATATGGATATACATACATGAAAAAAAAAAAATACACATACACATGTCTAAGTATACACGTATGTGTATATGTACAACCTTATATGTGTTTTTATATTGTACGCACACACATACACACATACACACACACACACACACACACACACATATATATATATATATATATATATATATATATATATATATATATGCACAAATATGTACATTCAAACATAGACATCAGTGTATGTATTCTATATATACATATATGTGTAGCCTACATGCGTACATGCATATATAAATGTTCGTTTGTGTAAATATATGTGTATATGTGTGTATACATACATATATATATATATGCATGTGTATGTATGGGTGCCAACGAGCAGGTTTGCGCAAAACTAGAGCCATTGTTCATGAAATGAACAGAGTAAACTTAATCGTACATTTCATCTCGCCAGTTCCGTGCATCAGTTTCATCTGCAATACCTACTTACCTATTTGGTCTGGTCTTTTAAGAATCAATTTTAAGAAATTTTATTGGCTCTACCGCGATGAACTCTTCGTCAAGTTTCATCAATGGCTAAACAGTTGCCTGCGGATGGTGAGCGGCTGGCCCAAATATACACCTGTAGACTAAATAGGGCGCCCAACGTGGGGCTCGAACCCACGACCCCGAGATTAAGAGTCTCGTGCTCTACCGACTGAGCTAGCCGGGCTTGTATGAAGATAATGAAACTGTTAGGTCTGTTTCTGTGCAATATGGACCCGAAAATTTCTGAATCTGTCCGTTTTTTCTCTCCATAACCTGACGCATACAGATGCGTGGTAGAGACTTCTCTACAGCGAGTTTTTGTTTTCAACTAAGGTACAGCTGCCTCCACATTACTTGATTCTATCAGAAATTAGAAACAATCTAAAATTAATATATGGCAATAATATCAAATAGGTGTATAAGTTCTTGTTGACTAAGATACAAAATTCTCAGTTTGATTCCCTGTGATAGTAATCCGAGGTATGCAAATGTATAGTGATAGACATCCTGACACTTCGGTGAATCACAACTTTTTATCTTTATTTTGGTCATCTAGTCGGTGATCCTATGTTATAACATATGTTCCTTCTGATGTTCATTAGCATTATTTACTGCTTTACTGAGAAATGCACGACTCGTAGTGACTTGGAGTGTAGTTATTTGTACGAAGGTGTACTGTTCGATTCTAATCTTTTGCAGGTTCTCAAATCCTTCAGAAAGACGGTCTCATGTAGCTGGCTGCGATGTCTGATGGGATGCAAGTGCCACAGCAACGGCCAAGAGGTGCTGAAACAAAGCACACGAGAGTCTGTTAAAAACTCTGTCGACACGCGTATACATACAAACATATACAAATATATAGATAGATATCTGCTAATGTATATGTGGGTGTATATATAAATGTAATTGTGTATCAATAAATATGTGCGTGCATGTGTGCATATATGGGTGTAATTGGTTTCTCGGTATATGCAAAACTGGAACAAATATGCATGAAATAACCCAAGTAAAGTTAAATGTATGTTTCATTTAGTTCTGGGCATTTGCTTGCCTAAATCGCATTTTTGCATGTTGTCGGATATTT
>NC_061831.1:17169594-17172094 GCF_019202785.1 Penaeus chinensis
TCACGTCATGCAATTAGGAATGGAAGACGAAACCTTCATTTTCACCGATTCGAAGAGACCATGAAAGGTAAAGCTAAGTTGTAATACCCAAAACTAAAGGCTTTTTTGTAAGATTTCCGAAACCCCTTACACTTTGATACACTCCGATACATGTTTGCCCTTCACGCGTACATTATTGGAACCTGTTCACTCTATATGGGTAAGATTTGAGGTCATTCTTGACGGTCCCTGGAACGACATGGTAAGAGTCATTTGACATGAGTCATATGACGTGGTATTGACTTCGATGGGATGAATGTCTTCAAAATCATTCTGTACGTCAATGCTATAACCAAATATGCTAAAATAAAATATCAAAGGAAATGCTGCGTATCCTGATCTGTAAATATACTTCAATAAATCATGTAAATATCCGTTATCACTGGAATTACGTAGTTGTATCACGCAGTAGTTTAATGGTTTTCTATTGACTTTTTCGTGTGAAATAAAATAAATAATAATCTTCCCAAAGACCTACAACGCAAATGCAAAGTAGGCTTAAGACATTAAGATAAGGCTAATTACTCTATTAGCAGATCAGGACCTACGTTAGTTCCAGCCAAGACGCCTAACGTCGGGCTACGTTTATTGTACTGGGATTTTCAGACAATCACACTGACAGTGGATTTCTAAACTTTTGTTACATTATAAACAAAATATGTGTTGTAGTAAGTATAATATAAAACCCGTTAAATAACAGTTATCGAAACAAAACTGATATTGACATCACACACACACACACACACACACACACACACACACACACACACACACACACACACACACACACACATATATATATATATATATATATATATATATATAAGTTATTGGCAGGCATTCCCTCTTCCACAAACACTTAATGATAAAATCCCCATATACATTATCAACAGGAAAAACATTATTACAAAGTATAAAAATTGGTTCATAACTGTTCTGTATCATACTGACCTGACTTCATATTTATTTCTGCTGAACTAATTGAAATGTTATTTACTATTAAAAGAACAATCAAGCAGTCGTAAGTGTGATTCTGCAACAAATAACCACACTCAAAATACTCAAAATGAGGAAGAATAAAATAAAAGAAGCATCTACGAGTAATATCATCATCATAAATCTTCTTGCACTTGCAAATTATGCCTAACTTAGATAAAACTACCCGGGCCCTATTCCTAATCTGTAATTCAAATGTAAGCTTTGAATCAAGCGTTACACCCAAGAGCTTTGGGTTCTCCATGGAAGTGATTAAGGCTCCATTAATCAGTAGACTGGGATACTGAGGTAACTGCTTTCTAGACCGACTCACAATCATTTCCTTGGACTTGGTAGGATTTAATTTCAAGCCCCACCGAGAACACCATTTTATTAGTAATGCCGGCCCGCATATCGTTTGTATATAAAATGAAGAGCAAAGGGTCAAGAACACTACCCTGAGGAACCCCAGAAGACTACCATCAATATGAATATGAAGTTGTCTACCTGTCAAAAATTCAGTTAGATTACTTAAGACTTTACCATCAACAGACTGCAACTTAAGAATCAAACCCTTTTGGTTAACGATGTCAAAAGCTGCACTAAAATCCAGAGACTCTTGACTCATTATCTAAAGCAGATTGCATTTCATGCACCAACATAAGCAATAGACCATTGCTGCCGAGTCCCTGTCTAAAAACAAACTGAGTCTCTGAAAGAAATGGTCTGAAATATACAGAAAGACGTTTGGCCAGCAAACGTTTAAAAACCATTACCAAAGCGCCAGCACTCTGAAAATTACCCTTGAAGAACTAAAAGGCGTAAGATTACGGCTAGTTTAGGGGCTAATTGACCATATACTATTTTTAAAATCAAAGTAAACAAGCCATTAGGGTCTACTCCACCATATTCGTCTAATTCCGATAATATATACTTGATCTCAGGGGACTTGAAGGCAAATAAATTAAAGCATGGTAGGGTGACATGAAAGAGGACATTCCATATATACTAAACTCTGTTTGAATTGAAGCATTTTGCTAGCAAGATAGCTTTCTCAATTGGACTATAACTCTCCCATTAGGCTTTATTAAAGGAGGAATGGAGGACTCAACACCAAACAGAGATGCTTTAAGTGTTGACCACCATTTATGAGGTTGTGGCTCTTCTGGGAGAACTTCTTTCAAATAAGCATTACATTCAGATTTAGCCTCCCTTTAAACATTAGTTGCTGCATTTCATATTTCACAATGCTCCCAACAAGGACGAGATAATGTAGCAGACCAAATATCTTAAGCAGTATGTCTGTCCCTAAAAGCCTGGTGACAACGTTCATTAAACCATGCTTTATTATGTGAACGAAATTTAAGAGTTGCTGGATACAAACCTCGTTATGATATTCAACAATACCAAATTCAGAGCACTAACAGGATTAGGAGCATTATAAACATCTCGCCAAATAATGTCATCAAATGCATGGTATGGTAGA
>NC_061831.1:17187094-17202094 GCF_019202785.1 Penaeus chinensis
AGAGATTATCAATTATTCACGTGGTACCGACTTCGGTGGGATGAATATTTTCAAAATCACTCTGTAACACAGACTTAACTTTCTAAATTCATATCTTTCAATGGCAAGGTTGTGTATTTTGCTGATCTATCACAGGCGTTAAAATCAACAAATGCCTATGGTCCTTAGAATTCTCACGTCCTTTAAGATTTTGGCTCTGTATGTGAGCGTGGACCTTACTCGCGCTGGATACGAAAATATGCAAAGCATCAAGAAATAATACTTCCATTTTCCGTATGAATGTATGAATGTACAGTAAAAGAAGAAAAATGTCTGAATCTGAAAAATACATTTGAAAACTTGTTACAGTCCAGCGAAGGGAGGAGAGATGTATATAAATAAACAATATGACTTGCGGAGTAGCCAGATACTTTTTCCCTGTTATTTTTGTTTCTAATACCAACATTTTAATAAGTTTAATGTGTTTCTAAGGACTTTATATGTGATTTTTCTTAAACTTTATAAGTCAGACCACATTTCGATAATTTGTTGCGAACACGAGTTAAATAAAACAGAGTGTTTGGGGGTTTTGTAGCGCCACAACAATGGCATTTAAAAAGGCAACAATCGCACTCATTCCCAGGCCACACAAACTAACCCACTACCTGACTATTTACCGGCCGATCTCCTTGCTTGAATTCTCGGGGGAAATGCTCAAATGCATGCCAATAAACACATAGCATAATCCTAAAAGCTAATGACGTACATGACTTCCTTAATAGCGGTTCGAGCCACGCACAGGAACTGAAAGATGTTCTTGCTACAAAATTTATCGCCAACATTTCATACTAAACAACAGACCTCCAACTCCATACAACACCTATGCTTCATGCACAGTCGATACTTCACAAATCGTCACACTTCTTTGCCAATTCAGTCACAATTTAACTAGCCAACAGAACATTCATCACACGCATGCATGCGAAAAGTTGAAGGAAACTTAAACAAGCAAAAAATCACTACTCTTCTAACCACAACTCACCGCACAGACAAATAAATAACATATTTGCTAACAGAAGGAAAGCAGACAGGATACATACAAACACCGGGGAACGAATACATCAAAGAAACACCGCACTCGCAAAACAAGGGATTCACACAAAGCGTCCTAATCTACCCTTCTATAGATGACATTTCTCATCTGCCAGGTGATCTGCCATTGCAGCCCTGAACCACATGCGGGACATGGTTAAACAGTACTGTACGCGGAAAAAAACGTATATAATATAATAACTTCCCTGGCATTAACGGCCCCTGCAGGCATGAAAAACAACTGAACCCATCTTCTTCTCATTTTTATTAATTTCCTTTTTTACCAAACTGCTTTTTATTTTATATGTTTGTTCACGATGACCAACGCCGACCTGTAAGTATAACAAAAATAAAAGCAGTGACCTGCCTCGTCCCCACGAGGAAGGGCATTTGTCATCCCTCAGGGAATCTGCCACTGGGCCTCCGGCCCACTTCGGGGACAGGGAAAAACGTAAATAAAAGAGGGGCTTTCCTTATTGCTGCGGGCGGTCTCCACATAAACAATTGTCGGGGTTTATGGGGAGAATGAATCGCAGCTTGGCGTGGTGTAGTGACCTCAGCTTACTACATGCCGCTATCGCCCCTGTGTCAGGCCACATAAGTTTTCGTAACATGCCCCCGACTATCCCTGGCGCCTGGCTGTGACAGAAACAAATATAGATGGCGCAGAAGGCGATTCTGCAGAGGACCTGCCTGCAGGAGACGCTGACGAGCGAACACGGACACCTTGGATGAGATGCTGCAATCCTTACTGAGGAGGAGGATGGCATGATTTGTGAGACAGACTTTTGGCCCTGAAATACTTGAAATAACGCTGGAAAATACATATTTCTGAAAACTGGCGACAGAAAACGGAGTGCAGTTGTTTGGCGCCAGAACCTGGTTGGCTACCCAGCGTAATTTTATTTCCTTTTATTTTCAAAATCATGTATATATTTTATGTTCCTTTTATTTATATAAGAAATGTCATGTGTTTTTATTAAAGACCTCCTCTGCAAATATGTAATGCAAATGAGCAATCTCACAAAATATAAGATAGAAGCTGTAACGTCTCAAGGAGCAGACGACACTCTTAAGAATAACGAGTCTTGCTGCGCAGACTCCGTAGTTAACGAACTTGGCGCACGACCTTATTCGTATAAAAGGTCGGGTCAACGACCTTGTAAGTGGAGTTGCGGATATCTTGGCTCAGTGAACTACGCTCGGTCTTTCCTTCAGAAAGCCGGCGTTTTAACGAACTTTTATTCATTTTGGATTACCCTGTTTTAACGAAGGATTTACGAAGCTGAGCAGTTACAGCGGTTTTTAAAAGGTATTGTTTTTCTGTTTTTATTGAGATTGCTCGAGGAGGTTTTATTTGTGTTTCTTTTATGGTTTAATAATAATAACTTAACGAACTGGCTTTTGTTTTTATGTCATTACGTTTTATTTTCTTGATTTTAAGTAAATGAGAAGGCTAAATCCTTTTCTGCTTTTTAAATGTCCCACTGAACTTGTGGAACATGCTTGTTTGGTGAATTCTCAGTTATTTCGTATTTTCTTATGTTCTTTATTTGTAAACCTTCGTACTCTTGCTTAACGAGAGTACATTGACGACACAACGTAACATTCAGACTTTTCCTTCAGTCAGGTTAGATTCCGCTACCACATGATAACTCTAACCTGCTCTTAAGTACCGAACCCTCTGTATTCTTTTGTGCCGAAACAGGATGCACGAGATCTCTCTCACATGCTCCTACGGCCCGTCCAGGGATAGCCTCTCCCTACAGGACGTTTTTGGTTGGCAGCGTCGGGATTGAAAAGTCTGTTTTACGGAGCCAGTTGGTTGCGTAATTTTGTTGTGTCTTATTGATGTTACGTATCATGTCTTTGGAATTTTAAGAGATTTTGCCAAACAACCTGAAAGCTAAACGTGATAAAGACTGACTTAACGTAATATTTTGATTTAAGTGTATTTTGAAAGTAAAGTAATTACTGTGAAACAATTAGTTTTCGTACTTTATCATCTAATTTTAATGCAGTATTTCTTATGAATTTTGGTTTTGGTATTTACCAGTTTTTACCTTTTTAACTTTCAGATAAGTGTTTTGTGTACATTTTATATTTACATTTTCTTGTTCGTGTGTGTTACATGCTGAATTTTCTTGTTGCTGTTTACTGAAAGTGAGGTGCATAGATTACCGCTTTTGGTTGTCGTATTCTTCTGATTTTAATCATGGTGAAACTCAGGAAAAGGAAGCCGCAGATATCTGATCTTGATGAAGAGATAGCGCTGGTAGATGAGGTCACTGAATTAAGGGGGATGCTCAAAGAGTTGTCAGGTCAGATGGCACGCCTTGACAGGCAGAGGGAGAAAGATCGTGAAGAGATGAAGGCAATGCTGGAGAAGTTGACATTAAATTCAAATACCGAGGCTAATATTGGTTCTCCAGAGCCGCAAGGTGCCACGGCACTCTCTCCTGGTAACATGTCACCCTCGACAGGAGCTGTTCCTAAGAGAACTCAGCTTAGAGCACCGATTAGGGAGTTTTCTCCCCCGGCATTAACACCAGTAACTCCTCATTTGCCTCAGTCCCGTTTTGTGCAGGAAAATACTGGGCCTTTATCTAGTAGACCACAGGTGCCACCTCGTACTCTGTTTACACCTCCTGTAGTTCAGCAACATGCAGCCCCACAGCCAACCTATGTCATAGTGTCTGATCGTGATGGTATCACGAAGTTTAAAGCTGAAGCCCCTGCTTCTCAACCACTTCGGAGAAACCAGGAAGTGGAGGGATGGCTTAGGCAGCTGGAGAATACCATTAAGCCAGCTACTGATGAGGCATTAATTCGTGCTGCAAAGGCACACTGTCGAGGTCAGGCAGACGTGATTATCAACTCACCCATTTTTGATGATATTTATACATGGGCTGAGTTTCGCCAAAAGATACGGCAAAAGTTCAGAGGGACATGCTCTGCCTCTGACTTCTTTACTCTTTTGTATGAGGTACGCATGATGGCAGGTCAGGCACCCTTAGATTTTCATACCACTCTTGAGGGGATGGTCTATCAGGGTTATCGGGACCATCGAGAAGCAGTTGGAAACCCTGAAGAATTGGTACGAAGGGTCTTTCTCCAAGGATTGCCTGGCTGGCTGAGGGAATTGCTTGCCTTAAAAGAAGGTGACTCTGTCCAGTCACTTGTTGAGACTGCACAAAGACTGTGGAATGCTCGAGTGGGCATTAGGAATGATGATGAGCCACCAAAGCTCCCTGCAGCACCTCGCAGAGGAGAGATTTCAGAAGTCTCACGAGTCCCACCTCGTCCAATCCGTCAGAGAGATCAGCATTCTGTTCTGGTTTGCTGGGGGTGTCGGCGAGAAGGACATTTTCGTAGAGAGTGTCCCTTTCAGAACCTCCAGAGTGGAGATGCTCCAGCCATCTCTGGGTATCGGAGGAGCCAAAACAGGGTCCACTTCCGTGGACCACACGAGTATATCCGCAGGCAGACAACCGTTGATCGAGGCTGCGGTCCAGACAGTGACCTTGAATGAAATTGTTACACAAGGACCTTGTGGGAGGCCCCTTGTAAAGATACGTGTGCATGGAATGCCTATGACAGCTTTCATAGATACAGGGTCTGAGGTCACTCTCTTAAAGATGGAAGGGACTAAGTCAATAACCCCAAAGAGAATCTACCACCAAGTTCGTGGCCTTCGGGGAGTGTCAGGTCGACTCTTTGAAGCCACCTCTGAGTGGGATGTAGAGATTTCCTTGGGAAATGGTAGGAAGACACGGCGGTGCCATCACAGGGTGTGTGTGGTGGAAGGTGTCGACTTTCCAGGGGACATCCTGATTGGGATGGATTTTCTTCGGAGGTTTTGTTACAGATTAGTGCATAAGAATGTTCCTCAAAAGGCTTATCTTAGACTTGGAGGAGTGACTCTCCCTGTCACTTACACTGATGGGTGTACATTAGGCATTTCTGGCATATCAGAGTTTGTTCCACCTGAACATAGCCAAAGGCTTGCCATAAGAAGGACCACACAATGCCTTTCTCGTAGTGGACGATACATCCATGTGACTGTTCCTGAAGCTTTTAACCATAAGGAGGTCATTATTGAAGGAGGTACAGATAAGATAATTGTCCCTCGGACAGTAGTTATACCTAAAGGTGGTGTTGCTTCTGTGTGGGTGGTAAATGGAGGAACACGTCCAGTATGCCTGCAGAACGGCACGCACATAGCAACTGGTCAACTGTGCACAGTGATGGAATTAGATCACCTCTCTAAAGAGCCCAGTCTTGTGGGAGAGACTCAAGAGAGACAGATGAGTAAAGATTCATCTGAACATAACATAGATGATGATGATGGTATACCTGACCCCCATTTTAGTTTTGATAAAGAAGATGATTTTGATCTTGCTTATGGTCAGTTGGATTTTGGGTATAATGATAATGATTTTGTTGTGTTCCCGGAAATAAGCTTAGATGATCCTCCTGAGGTGTCAATGCTGACAGCAGTACGAGATGAGGTTAAAGCTGGTCCCAATTTAAGTCATTTGCCTGATAAAGAGCAACATGATATATTTTCTTTGCTGGCTAATTATCCCAATTTGTTCAGTGGGGACAAATTCACAATTGGTACTGTACCAGGAATCCAGCATCACATCCCTACACATGCGACTATACCTCTCTGCACACGCCAATGGCGTTTACCTGAGGCAGTCAAGCAGCAGATCAGGCAGGAGTGTGATGCCATGCTTGAGGTCGGTGTTATCGAGCCTAGTACCTCCCCTTGGCTCTCTCCTGTCGTCCTTGTCAAGAAGAAGGATGGTACAGTACGTTTCTGCGTCGACTATAGGCAACTTAACTCTGTAACCATAGCAGACACTTATCCCTTACCAAGGATTGATGAGTTAGTTGATGAACTGAGGGACACTGCAGTTTTCTCCTTGCTTGACAGTCGAAGTGCCTATTGGAGTATCCCAGTGGCACCTGAGGATAGGCCTAAGACTGCCTTCAGTGATGGCTATCGCCTCTTCCAATGGCGTCGTATGCCTTTTGGGCTTTCCACCGCCCCAACTACCTTTCAGAGAACCATGAATGCTGTACTTAGTCCAGTCTTGGGTAGGCATACTTTAGCATATTTGGATGACATTGTTATCTACAGCAAAACATTTGAAGAACACCTTCAACATCTTAAAGAAACCTTGGATATTCTTGACTGTGCTGGTTTTAAACTCAATGCTAGCAAGTGTGAGTTTGTTGTTCAGAATTTCCGATTCCTAGGCTTCCGCATTACTCCAAATGGGATCTTACCAGATCCAGACAAAGTACGTGCCATCTCGGAGATGCCCCCTCCAAAGACAGTTAGAGGTGTGCGGAGATTTTTAGGAGCCTCTGGATTTTTCCGTAAACATGTTCCCAATTATGCTAAGATGGCCTATCCATTAACACAACTTATCAAAAAGGAGCAGAGATTTAAGTGGACTAAAGACTGTCAAGAAGCATTCCAGGCACTCAAGGATGCTTTAATTAGTGCACCAGTGTTGCAGAAGCCCAACTTTGATCTGCCTTTTGAAATTCATACTGATGCATCCCAAGTTGCCATAGGGGGATGTCTGATGCAAAGGCAAGGTCAGAACCCACCACATGCCATAGCTTATTTCAGCCGGAAGCTGCGAGGCCCTGAAACCAGATACTCTGCCACTGATGCTGAGGCTCTTGCAGTGGTTGAGAGTGTAAGATCTTTTGATCCTTATGTTTTTGGTCACAAGTTTACAGTATATACTGACCACAGACCTTTGTGCTTTGTATTTACAAAGACCACAAAGTCCCCACGAATGTCCAGATGGGCTTATGAACTCTCAGGTTATTCCTTCAGAATACTGTACAAACCTGGTACATCCCACCATGTACCAGATATGCTGAGTCGAAACGTGAGTTCCATTTGCATGTCTAATCCTGACCCAAAAACAATGCGTTCAGAACAATTAAAAGATCCAATGTGGCATGACATTGTGGCATTCTTGGAAGAGAAAGCTACTCCTCAGAGGAAATCTCCACTCCCTCTAGATGAGTTTGAACTTCAGAATGGTGTTCTCTATCATGTAAGAACTTTGCCTGACAGAATTGTCAGTCAGCTTGTTGTCCCAAGGCAGCTTCGCAGAAGCGCTATAAAGTTAGCACACTCGTCACCCTTAGCTGCTCATCCTGGAGTATTTAGGACCTTTGTTAAACTAAAGGATATGTTTTATTTTCCGAATATGCTTCGGGATGTTAAAGAATATGTGGCTGCATGTGAAGCATGCCAGCGGCGTAAGGGCAGCCCAAGAAAAGCTCCTTTAGCAAAGGCACCAGATATATCAGTGCCTCTTGAGAAAGTGAGTGCCGACCTCATTGAATTGGGGATATCCCAAGCAGGCTATAGATATTGCTTGACAATTGTGGATCATTTGACTCGCTATGTCCAAATTATTCCTCTTAAGACTAAGGATGCAGGTTCAGTGGCTGATGCCATGTTTAATGAGTTTATTTCTGTGTTCGGTCCTCCTCGTCTCATACAAACAGATGGAGGGTCTGAGTTTAACAACCGTCTATTCAAAGAATGTTGCCGTTTGTTGCAGATACAGACCACTCTAACTACAGCTTATCATCCTCAAGCAAACGGGATGATAGAACGGACAAATAGGGTTGTTAAAGATGCTATTGCTTCTCTTGCTAACACAGCACCAGGTATGTGGGAACAGCTGGTCCCTCAAGTGAGACTAGCTCTTAATAGTGCAATCCACCGTAGTACAGGGGACCAACCTTTGTACCTGATGACTGGCCATCATGGCCACTTTCCAATTGGTCTCACCAATGACCTAGTTTATAATTCAGAAGCATCCAGATCCTTCCATAGAGCTCTTAAGATAGCTCGTCAGGTAGCACTTGAGACGACAAAAACAGCTAGGGAGAGGTGGAAGAGAGATTATGACAGACAGACAGCAACTGCAAAGCCTCTTGAGGAAGGACACCTTGTACTTTATAAGAACCGTGTACAGAAACACGGACCTGATAAGCTGCTGAACCCACGATGGTCAGGTCCAGCACGTATTAAAAAGAAGATTGGTCCTGTAACTTTCTTGTTAAAAGATGTCTCACGTCCATTTACTGAGAGACAATGTCATATAAATGACATCAAACCGTTTCAGGTCTTGGGTGAAGTTACTTATCCTGACCTTTACGATGAATATGGCCCAGATTATGTGGACCCACTGTTAGATGATGAAGCTGAACCAGGAGTGATGCTGCTTGCATCCTGCCTTGTCAGTCCTAAGTGATTATATGTACATATGTTTGTCATTCCAATTTTTTAAAAATTTGCATACATGTTTTTTTTTATTAGTTTTAAGCACTTTTATGTTAAAGTTAATCCTAATTCTTATGGTGAATTAACTACATGAGTCACCTGCCAGTCCTTGCCAGTCTGAATTGTTTGTGTAACAAGCCATATTATCCTCCCTCAGTTTACTAAGCAGTCTTAATAAACATGGATGAGCAATACCGTTTCATATATGAGATATGTCATATTTGAACTCTTAAAGTAATAAATGAGCCAGCGCAACTCAAGGGGTTTGGGAAGGGATTCTTTTTTTTTCTGTTGTCAGATTGTGAGCCATGGATTACACCCTGACCCATGCCTGTGATGTCCTGTGGTTCGAGAGACTCGAGGTGGACCATGAAGCCTTAGCAGAGAACACTGAGGCTGTGCGCTGTGAACTACACTAGATGAGCAGTTGGTTCCGGAGAACAGTGCTGAGTCGCCTCGAACATTACCCCGTCAGAGGAGGAGGAGGAGGACCTGCCGGACTCTGGATGGCCTTATCACACCCATGAGACGATTCAGAGGGAGCAGGAGGTCATCCCCCTGGACTGTCGGGAGGACTTCACAGCTACCTTCGGAAAGGAGGGTCAAGACGAGCGTCGTCACGTCGTCTCAAGATGCCCCTGTGACTTGCTGAGTGGACCCAGAAACGACCTAGCAGAGGACGTGGGAAAGACTCGACCGGAGGAGCAGTTGGACTTCGAGGGCCAGCTAGATGAGACGTCGTGGACTTCGCTCTACTGGGTGGGGGAGGGGTTGTAGTGACCTCAGCTTACTACATGCCGCTATCGCCCCTGTGTCAGGCCACATAAGTTTTCGTAACATGCCCCCGACTATCCCTGGCGCCTGGCTGTGACAGAAACAAATATAGATGGCGCAGAAGGCGATTCTGCAGAGGACCTGCCTGCAGGAGACGCTGACGAGCGAACACGGACACCTTGGATGAGATGCTGCAATCCTTACTGAGGAGGAGGATGGCATGATTTGTGAGACAGACTTTTGGCCCTGAAATACTTGAAATAACGCTGGAAAATACATATTTCTGAAAACTGGCGACAGAAAACGGAGTGCAGTTGTTTGGCGCCAGAACCTGGTTGGCTACCCAGCGTAATTTTATTTCCTTTTATTTTCAAAATCATGTATATATTTTATGTTCCTTTTATTTATATAAGAAATGTCATGTGTTTTTATTAAAGACCTCCTCTGCAAATATGTAATGCAAATGAGCAATCTCACAAAATATAAGATAGAAGCTGTAACGTCTCAAGGAGCAGACGACACTCTTAAGAATAACGAGTCTTGCTGCGCAGACTCCGTAGTTAACGAACTTGGCGCACGACCTTATTCGTATAAAAGGTCGGGTCAACGACCTTGTAAGTGGAGTTGCGGATATCTTGGCTCAGTGAACTACGCTCGGTCTTTCCTTCAGAAAGCCGGCGTTTTAACGAACTTTTATTCATTTTGGATTACCCTGTTTTAACGAAGGATTTACGAAGCTGAGCAGTTACAGCGGTTTTTAAAAGGTATTGTTTTTCTGTTTTTATTGAGATTGCTCGAGGAGGTTTTATTTGTGTGTTTCTTTTATGGTTTAATAATAATAACTTAACGAACTGGCTTTTGTTTTTATGTCATTACGTTTTATTTTCTTGATTTTAAGTAAATGAGAAGGCTAAATCCTTTTCTGCTTTTTAAATGTCCCACTGAACTTGTGGAACATGCTTGTTTGGTGAATTCTCAGTTATTTCGTATTTTCTTATGTTCTTTATTTGTAAACCTTCGTACTCTTGCTTAACGAGAGTACATTGACGACACAACGTAACATTCAGACTTTTCCTTCAGTCAGGTTAGATTCCGCTACCACATGATAACTCTAACCTGCTCTTAAGTACCGAACCCTCTGTATTCTTTTGTGCCGAAACAGGATGCACGAGATCTCTCTCACATGCTCCTACGGCCCGTCCAGGGATAGCCTCTCCCTACAGTGGTCCGCGCGACGAGCTGTAAAAACTCTAAACATATTTTTTAAAGCTTTTTATTCTGTTTGTGTTCCACATCGGAAAAGGAGAGAGTCGGTTTGATCCAACGTTATGGTATTTCCAATCTTCATGTCTCTGTAGACTGGAATTTGGCGGAAAAAGGTGAACCGGTCAAGCTAGCGTTCATTTTTTGTTCCTCGTGGATATGCTTCTCTTATTTATATCCTATTCATTGTTTCTTTTTTGTGTATGTGTTCCTATTGTAAATTGTGTATACAAGCTGTATGAATTAAAGCAGTACGAAAGGGACGGAGTCCAAAGTATTTATGTGTATAATTAATGTAACGGTGTAACACTGCATACATTCTTAAAGGCCCTTACATATATAATGTAGATAGACACGCTCCGTGATAACAAAGCATGAAAAATTGAAACACTGCCACACGAGAAACAAAGTAAAAACCGAGATGTTTCGAACTCGTCAACAGTTCCTCAACAACACGGTAAGAAAAAAAAAGTGTATCTAATGAAGAGCTCGACGATTTTCTAGTGTGGTAGTGTCTTTTCCTAGCGTGTAGACTCGTTATTGCCCTCGTATCTGTATTAAAGGAAGCGTGACCCCTCCCTCTTCGCCTGCCTCTCGTCTCTCCCTTCTATCCTTCCCTCTCCCTTCCCTTTGTTCCTCCCCCCCCCCCGACTAATCCCTCCCCCTCGCCCGTAGCTATCAGTAGTCCTTTGTGTGTGTGTGTGTGTGTGTGTGTGTGTGTGTGTGTGTGTGTGTGTGTGTGTGTGTGTGTGTGTGTGTGTGTGTGTGTATGCGTAAAAATAGTTAGATGAGTGTCTAAAAGCCCGGCTAGCTCAGTCGGTAGAGCACGAGACTCTTAATCTCGGGGTCGTGGGTTCGAGCCCCACGTTGGGCGCTCTGTTTAGCTTCCCAAACTCCCTGAATGTTCATGATAGTCGGAGTCAAGTAGAGGATTGATAGCCTTCTGCCCGGTATGTATAATTAACATACGCGATAATTCAGCAACGTCGCCCTTTACATGTAAATAGTATAATTTCCTCTTCCCTACTAACATGAACATCAAAGTATAACATTAAGGTATAAGCTTTAACATGTCTAACACCTGCTACATAGAGGAAGAGGATATCCTTTGCATCGTCCGGACAAATAAAGGAAATTTTTTTACATGGTCCTTGCAGCACACCGTTTGTTGCAGCACAGGCAATATTGTATTTAGCGACGCTGTCAAATCCGTAGTACGATTATGAAGTGTTTGTTTTCAGTGCAATGCAGTCGTTAGATTGGAATTGCAACAGCGACTGGGTACCTTGTAGATGATCGTGATTAATTTTATTGCTGCTGTGACTGCTGTGTTTGTTGCAGTTATGCTACTGCTATCATTACCGTCATCATCAAATTGACCATTATATTATTATTAGTCTTTATATCTTGGCAACATCGACGGGTGCAACATAATCATAACATTAAGTCAGACATAATGTTGGATCGGACTAAAATAAAACTGTAATCAAAATGTGTGATGATACGCAATAGTTAGGTTTTTTACACACACACAGACGTTTGTATATGTGTGTGTATGTAACATTTTGCGCTCCGGATATCGTCTTTAATTGCGGTCTCCTTTCTGCCGGTGTGCTTAGGACGCTGCCGCTTATTACTACTGGAACTGACTCTTAAATTCCCAAATTTCGCAGATTAGTTTCTGGCGTTCGTGCAGCAAGGAATCTGATGAATTCGTGAATTTTAGAACTGGAATCTTGACTCCGGTTTTCAGCTTCGTCTGTCATTGGTTCCACTTTAACTTCCTTTCCAACAACGGAAGGGGATTAAACCGTGATTGCACACACACAAACACACATGTGCATATATGTGTGTATATATATAATGTATGCATGTATGTATATGTTTTACATACATCATATTATATATATATATACATATGTATATATGTAAATGTGTGTATATATATATATATATATATATATATATAATGTATGCATGTATGTATATGTTTTACATACATCATATTATATATATATATATATATACATATATACACATATATGTATATATGTATATGTGTGTGTGAGTGTATGTGTGTTGCAATGTTTTCCTCCGGTGTGATAACATTAGGTGATTATTTTAGCCGTCGAGTGAATAAAGGAAAGGGTCAGCACAGACTCCGTAGGTCGCATATCTTCCCCACCCCCATTACACATATAGTTAATTAACAAGGCCAGCTATACATAAAACCACACAAAAAATATCCAATAGGAGGAAGACTAGGAAGGTTTTCTCTGTCATAATAGCATCGAGCCAGTCGGTCACTGATCACGAGGAAGCCTGGGAAAGAAGCCCCGTTAATGACTAATTTCTTTCATGTCCTTCAGTATATTAACCTTGTTATATTTCTTTGTTTGATATTCTCATTTGCTAGGAATTAAGTTGCTAATTAATAAGCATTAACTAAAGGAAATCAGATTTACTCTCTTGCCTCTCACCCGACGAATATATTCTCATTTGCAGGTTAACATGGCATGGGCTGCAATATTCAGGAAAAACGTTAGCGTACGCAGTATGAAATAGTATTAGAACATCCGCTTCACGCTTTGTTCTAAAAGCTGTTGAGATTAGGAACAATAAATTAGAGTGACACACGCATTTATATATATTTATATATATATATATATATATATATATATATATATATATATTTAATTTATATATATTATATATATACATATATATAATGTGAGATATATAAATATATATATATATTATATAAATACTTAATATATATATATATTGCATAAATGTATACATATATCTATATATAAATATATTATATATACATATATCTATATATAAATATATTATATATACATATATCTATATATAAATATATTATATATACATATATCTATATATAAATATATTATATATACATATATCTATATATAAATATATTATATATACATATATACATTACATAAATCTATACCCATATCTATTTATATAAATATATTATATATACATATATATATATATATATATATATTTATATGTGTGTGTGTGTGTGTGAATCACTTATGTCATATTGACGATTTTTTTTCTATATAACTTAAAATATATTCTACTAATTTTTACTGCTTCCAATTTGCCAATATCAGGTCTAATGCAAATGATGATATTACCTCGGTATCGCCGCTACCACCCGGGGTTTCGGATTTCAAGGAAACCCCGAGAAAAGCCAATTTTGACTTAATTCATTTTAATTGAGTAGCATGACTTGACGGTCCTAAGGATCGTGGGATGGAGTTAATTTATTTCTCTGCTGAGTGTGTGCACAGCGGTCATGAAAATAGTTTTAAGCAATAATAAATATAAGAAAATGACAGGAATATTCTTTTACTAAAGCAATTGAATTTTAACCCTTCCTTCGCCTACTGATTTTAACTCCATAATCCTTACGATAGATATAATAAAATAATAAAACGTGGGACGGAATCGAGACCGTTATTTTCCATTTCTGACTTGGTCAAAAAGTCATCAGTCCTACACTTTTTTTTCACAATTTCCTCCCTGCACTTTAACCTGGGTCTTTTCACACTATATTACTTGGCACAATCGGAATTATCACGGTTCAAAAAAAAAAATATATATATATATATATTTCCCAACAACGGTTAGCGTAACATGGCGGGTATTAGTGTCACCTTATTTTCCTCAACCTTTCTCTCTCTCTCTGTGAGAGTAGGAGGAAGTAACACGTTATCACAGTTCAATTCATATGGATTCATATTTTTTTTTAGTAGTGAATTGATATGTATGTCAAATTCATATCAATTCACTTCTAAAAAAATATAACTTTCAATTTCGGGTAAAACAAGATATTTATTACGTCACATACCTGTCTGTGGAAGGAAGCAACGGACTCGTTAAAATATAAATATATATATATATATATATATATATATATATATAGAAAACATCCCTTCTTACCCTCCCATATGCATATATACATTTAATATATACATATATATACATTTAATATATACATATATATACATTTATATATAATTTATATATAGATAGATACACATATATAATATGTATTTATATATACTTATATATATATATATAATATATATCTATATATTTATATATAGATAGATACACATATATAATATGTATTTATATATATACTTATATATATATGATATATATCTATATATATATATATATAGAGAGAGAGAGAGAGAGAGAGAGAAAGAGAGATAATATCTATGTATATATATACATATATGTATTATGTATTTATATATATACGTATATGTATATACATATGTATGTATATATATATATATATATATATATATATATATATATATATATTTATATACATATATATATATGTACATATATCTAGTGTGTACTTCAGTCTTCTCGTCTATGAAATATTGTGCCGTCTTCTCTGGCTTATAAGGGAAAGAGGATTAGCTTGAAAGGAGGCATCTAAGCCCCTTTTTTAATCACATTGCTTATGCTTATTTATGTTAAATACATAATAGTCTTAGACC